>NW_016159902.1:1418-31602 GCF_001687245.7 Rhagoletis zephyria | reverse complement strand
CTTCATCTTCATCTTCATCTTCATCTTCATCTTCATCTTCATCTACATCTTCATCTTCATCTTCATCTTCATCTTCATATTCACCTTCGTCTTCATATTTATCTTTTCCTTTATCCTGATCTATATCTTCATTCTTTTCTCCATTTACGTATTTACCCCCACCATTGTTATTAGGTTAGGTAGTTAAATTTTCCTTCCTCTTTTTCTTTACAGTGTTTCTTTAGTGATATCATGTCATGTGTTGAAATTGGGTGTGATGAGTTGCAGTGTGGTGGAATTGGGTGTGGGAGGTTACGGTGTTATGAATTCAGGTGTGGTGGTCTTAAGAGGTGTGGTGAATTTAGTTGTGGTGAGTGAGGTGTGGTGAATTAAGGTGTGGTGAGTTAAGAGTGGTGGTTGGGGTGAGAAAGTTGCAGGTGTGGTGAATTAAGGTGTGGTGAGTTTAGATTGTGGTGAGAAAGTTGGGGTGTGGTGAGTTAAGGTGTGGTGAATATAAAGTGTGGGGGATTTAGGTGTGGTGAATTAAGGTGTGGTGAATTTAGGTGTGGGGAGTGAAGTAGTGGTGGATTTAGGTGTGGGGAGTTAAGGTGTGGTGAATTAATGTGTAGCGAACTCAGGTGGAGTAAGTTTTTAAGCGGAGGTGAGATGAGTTGAGGTGAGTTAAGTTAAGTTAAGGGGTTAAGTTAAGATAAGTTATCTTTATCCTTATCTTCATATTCATCTTCATCTTCTTCCTCGTCTTGGTCTTCATCTTCTTCTTCATCTTTATCCTTTCCTTTATCCTGATCTAAATATGTCCATTCTTTTCTTCATTTACATATTCACCCCCACCATTGTTATTAGGTTAGGTATTTAAATTTTCCTTCCTCTTTGTCTTTATATTTAAGTTTCTTTACTTTTATTTTAATTTCTGTATTTATCCCTTTCTTCTTCTCCATACTCAAAATTATCTCATCCTTGTTTGAGGCTAATCTATTCATGTACATACATACATACATCTTATTCCTAAACTGCTGCTTAGCACGTTTCTTTAATTCACTATCAATATTAAAGCATACATTTAGGAGGCATTTCCGCCCCAACCATGTACATGTATGGCATTGGTATTGGTGTGACTTTTGAATAGATTTTTTCGCTCTATTTTAAACTAATTTGAAATTTTAAAAATTGCCTGCACATCAGCATCAAAATACCTTTCTAATGATATATAATTGTTTATACCTTAGAAGTACAGTTTAGCCGTAAAAGGGGTGTAAAGGAAACATGATTGCCTATTTATATAATTGATATTTGTTTACCCCGAACGACGTCGGGTGCTCTGCTAGTATATATATATATATATTCCGACGAACTGATAACCTCCTCCTATTTTGGAAGTCGGTTAAAAACAAATAGTTTTGCTTATTTTTTATCTTCAACATATAGTGTTGAAAATTTAGGAGCTCAAAGTTTAATTTTGTAATTAATAAATTTGACAACTATTTCTTTGAAAGTTTTGTTGGAAGTTTAGATAATATTGTTGAAAATGCACTGTACGCTCTTTCAACAGAAACTTGTGTTGCAGGTATGGCTAGTACAACTTCCATTAATTGTATATTATAATGGAATGCATTCTCATGAAATTATGGTCGTCAGCATTTCTCAGAAATCTTTATAGGAAAACTTCATTCAACAGCAATATTTGCGGTTCTACCTGTAGATGAGCATAGCCCTCACAATTATTGCAAGTATGTAGAAAAATTTCTCGTATGGAAGAATATAATAACATCATCGACAAAATTTTTTGACATGCACAGAACATAGTTGTAGAATGTACATTAGCGTGGGCCGAAAATCCGCTTTTTTAGAATTTTGATTGGTAATAGCAAAAATATGGTTCTTTATGCTCTAAAAAATATCTGTGTGAAATGTGAAAGTTTTTGGTCAATATCCTAGGCTCGCCCAAGTCCATTAAAGTTCAAGTACTAAAAAAAAATTGTTCTTAGCTAACTTCGATTCTCTACAAAAAAAGGTCCATATACCTAATTATGTGGGACTAATACTTTAGAAGATTATTGCAATTTTAGTAAAAAATGTATTACTTTATTTATTAATTTTTATTTTTTGGCCATATTGAACTTTGATGGACTTGGGCGAGCCTAAGATATTGACCAAAAATTGTCATATTTCACACAGATTGTTTTCAGAGCATAGTGAGCCATATTTTTGCTATTACCAATCAAAATTCTAAAAAAGCGGATTTTCGGCCCACGCTAATGTACATATGTATAAATATTTTACAAATGTAGGAAGACATGAATAAACCACCAAAGTATATACATACATACCAGGGTTGTTGCGAATATTCGCATTCGCATTCGCAACNCAGAGCATAGTGAGCCATATTTTTGCTATTACCAATCAAAATTCTAAAAAAGCGGATTTTCGGCCCACGCTAATGTACATATGTATAAATATTTTACAAATGTAGGAAGACATGAATAAACCACCAAAGTATATACATACATACCAGGGTTGTTGCGAATATTCGCATTCGCATTCGCAACCGCGGAGCTTCTGCATTAATTTTAACATTCGCATTCGCTTTCGCATTCGCAATAATCAATGCGGAGCTTTAGCGAATGCGAATGTTGTTCAAGTGCACCGATAAGACGTATATATGGCAAACAAACTGACAAATTGTAGCCAATTTTTTTGCCTGTGGTCGTGGGAGTATTTGTGTAACAAAACTGATCAAATATCATATTTATTAACTTTGATACAAATGTCTTTAAACATATTATTTCTTAAGCTATATAACCGAGCTATCAATGGGCAGTCAACAAGTTCCAACTTCTACTTGACCTTTGACTCACATCAGAGAGAACAAAGTCTTTTTAACCGACTTCCAAAAAAGCAGGAGGTTATCAGTTCGTCGGAATATTTTTTTTTTTCAGTATGTTACCGCATAACTTTGGACCACGTCAAGCGATTTCTATAATTCTTTTTGCTTCGGAAAGGTAGTGTCTCAGAGTTGGTCCCATACTAATCTGGTTTACATCCGTTCAGTGGATCATGAAATATATGTGTCTATTTTTAAGCAAAAAAAAACCGTTTGCTTAAAAACTACTTTTTAACAATATTGTTTGTTTTCTCTTCTTTAAATACCTGCATTGGTTTCTTTCTTTATTATGATTTTTTGGACCAATCTTAAAAAAAAACTTCTAGACATAAAAGAAAAGAGTGTGCACTGTAATTCTTAACAACATTTTCATGATTCGCTATATATTCGGTTCATGATTACATATATTCGTTTCAATAATTTTAAATGGGGCTCTTTGTGGAGTTTATTTTTATCAAAAATTTAAAGAACAGAATTGTGTTCAAAATGTTCATTTCTAGAAAATAATAATTTATTTTCCACATCCACCTATTTAGCTCGCTATAAGCACAAATTGTTCAAACCAGTCGCAGAAGAAAGTATTCAAAGTGAATTACAAAAACTAAAATCGTAAAACGCTGATGAAGTTACAGATTCCCCAAATTCTGAAACGGCCAAGGAATGAGAATGAAGAATTCTTTTAAAAAAAGCTTTAGAAAAACCTAACACATCTGGTTTGGCTTGTAAGCGCTGTTTAAACAACGATCTCGCCATTATGCTTGTTGTTTCTTAAAAATACTTGGCATCCGCATCCGCATCCGCGGATGTTAGCTGTTAGATATTCGCATCCGCATTCGCATCCGCGGATGTCTAAAATTCCACATTCGCAGCATCCCTCATACATACATACATATGCAAGTATAAGCAAATGTAATTTTAACATGCTTTGGTAAAAGCCATTAAGTTTAACATTCGCATTCGCAAAAATCAATGCGGATCTTATGCGAATGCGAATATTGAACGGACCGGAAATTACAGTTATTTTTTACAAGTTAAACTTGGCCAAATATTTGTTATTCCGAAATAAAAGTCTTTTCCGGATAATAAACAAACCGCTTATCCAAATTAAACAAGTTTGGTATCAAATGAAAGAGGACTTAAATAGCTTTAAAACTGAAATGTCTAAACGAGGAAAGCCACATATTAAAAAATATTTCAATACAAAATTTTAATTAATTACCATAGAACAAAAGTTGGGTCAGATATGTATATGAAGTTCTTTTGTATTAAATTGTAAAAAACAATATAAATAGCGGCGGTAACCTTAAAACCTTGTAACCTTGTGAATAGGAAAGTCAGGAGGATACATCCGACATTTGCAGCCCCGAAGCATTTCTCAAAACGGAATTATTACACCGCAATAAAAATAAATATACATAACTGAAAGTCCCCTCAACTGGAGCAGCGTCAAGCGAAAAGAATTTACAATTTTGTCAAGTTTAAACTTTTTCAAGTTTGTCGCCTCGAGCAAGTAGTTATATAGTGATATTGAAGTACTAAAAAAAACATTATTAGCTTTTAAACTTCCGCATTCGCATCCGCGGATGTCTAAAGCTCCACATTCGCAACATCCCTAGTAAAAACAACCATCTGCAACCAAAGTAAAGATGGGCACGGGCCAGGCTTTTGGCAGTAAAATTTCATAAAAGCACGAATATGCACGAAAAAGCCCGTTGCTAATACTACAAATTTAGATAAGTTGTTTTTATACAAAAAAAAGATAGTACATATTAAAGCTCTTTTAATAAGAGAAAAGCAAAAAAAAGAAATATTTGGAAACCGATAGAAAAAATAAGATACTTAGTAGTTTTGTTTATATATCTGTACATAAAATACCTTCCACTTTCTCTACTTCCCAGAAAATATTTTATAAAAATCTTTGATGTAAAAAATTGATTCGCTTATGTAAATATACATACATACATAAACACAAAATTAAAAATACGTACATATCGCACACCGTCTTCAAAAGAGTCGCAACTCAAAAATAATACGTTCGTCAGAAACTATTTCGTAGCCCATGCGAATCATATGGGCAAGGGCGACTTTACCTTAGGTTTTTCAAGAAATTATAACAAAAATTTGCTCCAGCTTTTGCTGAAAGGTAAATAAAAGCTCTGTGTACATTTTTAGCGAATCATTTCAAAAATGCCAAATTTTGAGTTGTGACTCTTTTGAAGACGGTGTGCGATATGTATACATACAATAAAAGTTGGCTCTTTATTTCCGGGCTGGGACGTGTCCCGTCGTGCCGTGCCGGGCCGGGCTGGGCCACACTAAAATTCTTAACTTGCGGGCTTGTGCGTGTTTTTGAAAGTTTATTTTGCACTCGTGCCGGGCCGGGCCTGAAAATTTAGGCCCGTGCCCATCTCTAAACCCAAGAATTATAGAATACAAGATTGCGCATTCCTGCTTGTGATGACGTCAAGATAGCAACGAATAGGAAAGAGTAATTGGAGATGGAGGAGAGAAAGAGTGTTAACTGTCTAACCATGGAGGTCTGCATATTTACATGCATATAAACCTCTCTGCATACATACAAACAGTTTGCTAAAATGACGTCACACGAACAACTGATTCTGTCAAATTCGCCAAGAACAAAGTAGCGGTACTGCTGATTGCGCCACCTCTGTCTCCTTACATCGTGCTCTAAACCAAAGTACATACATACATACAAATGCATGCATAAGCAAACGCAATTTTAACATGCTTTGGTCGGCATAGCAATGCCCTAACCAGTTGACTAAAACAGCATTTACAAAAAATATAAACCCTCTTGCACACTTGTAGGCAAAGCCTCTTCATTTGACAATGCGTTTTTTAAAACCGGCAAAAATAAAAGCCTTGGTACAGTTCTAAAGGCTAGGCACTTTCATTTAAAACCTAATATTTGAAAACCATGCGAAAGATGTCAATATTATATTTTTGTAGACAGACGGCAACTCTGTTTAAAAAATAAATCCTTATTGTACGTCTTCAGGGCCAGCCCTTTCATTTGACACCTTATTTTTTTTTAATCAAACGAACCGTGCACATTTTATAATATTTAAAAAGGTGGCAATCCTATTCAAAAAAATAAAGCCTTACCGCACATCTTGACGTCAAGCCCTTTTATTTGACACCTCATTTTTGAAAATGGGGATAAAGGAGTAAATATCATAATTTTAAAAGCAGGTGGCAACCCTATTAAAAAAAAATATATACTTACTGCACATCTAGAGGCCAAGTCCTTTCATTTGACACCTCATTTTTGAGAACCGAGAGAACGGTGTAAATATCACAATTTTAAACGCAAGTGGCAACCCTATTAAAAAAATATATCCTTACTGCACATCTAGAGGCCAAGTCATTTCATTTGACACCTCATTATTGAGAACCGGGGGTACGGTGTAAATATCATAATTTTAAACGCAGGCGGCAACCCTTTTAAAAAAATATATCCTTACTGCACATCTAGAGGCCAAGTCATTTCATTTGACACCTCATTATTGAGAACCGGGGGTACGGTGTAAATATCATAATTTTAAACGCAGGCGGCAACCCTTTCAAAAAAATATATCCTTACTGCACATCTAGAGGCCAAGCCTTTTCATTTGACACTTCATTTTTGAAAATCGGGAGAACGGTGTAAATATTATAAATTTAAACGCAGGTGGCAACCCTATTGAAAAAATATATCCTTACTGCACATCTAGAGGCCAAGCCTTTTCATTTGACACCTCATTTTTGAAAATCGGGATAACGGTGTAAATATCATAATTTTTAACGCAGGTGGCAACCCTATTAAAAACATATATCCTCACTGCAAATCCAGGGGCCAAACCCTTTCATTTGACACTTCATTTTTGAAAATCGGGAGAACGGTGTAAATATTATAAATTTAAACGCAGGTGGCAACCCTATTGAAAAAATATATACTTACTGCACATCTAGAGGCAAAGCCCTTCGCATAGAATAGTATCTTTAGCCACACCAACTTTCCGCGAATATTTGCGCAGCATTTACGTTCACTTATGAACATAGTTGCCATCTTAGTGCTTTAACCACCAGATTTAGCGCTTTTTGAAAATTAAAACGCTAAAAATAATGGTTTAGTGTCTAGTGCCCTTTTTAGTGCTTTTTTCTGAACAAAAATTTCTGAATTTACAAGAATCTACAAATTTAAATGCACTAAAATTCAAACCATGATTGATAAAAGGTTGAAGTTGCAAACCCACGTTCTTGCGTTTTTGTTAAATTGTATTCGCGTTGAAAATGCTAGCACGCAGATAAGTTAAGTATTTATTTTTTTATTTTCTTGATTATTGATTGATTGCACAGTTCGAAAAATTTTAACTTTTTTTGCCACCTGAGTGGAACCGTTTTGTGTAGATTTTTCGGTGCTGAATCCAAATCTAGCTGCAGAATTTCTCTACCACGTCAGAATTTTGAGATATCCTAGCCTCTAAGTGTAAAAACACGGTTTTTCGCAATATTTGAGGTTATATTATAAAACAACAAATTTTTTCGCTCATTTCTACTTAGGGTATCATTGAGTATTACTCTTCCCCTTTAAAATTCAATTTCGTTTGTTGCGATTCGATTGTTCCTTCTCCAGATGTACCAGTTTCGCAAGCCTGAATGTGTATTTATTTATACATGTAAATATTGTTTATTTTTTTACTTTTGTTTACCACAAACTGTTATGAAAAAGAGTATCCTTTGATAAAAAAAAAAATTTAGTGCTTTTAGTGCGGTAAAACGCTCTTTTTTCCAAGGTTTGGTGCTTTTTGAAACTGAAAAGTTGGCAACACTGCTTATGAACGAGAACGGCAGCAGTGAACGTTCGCGAAGGCATCGATGCTGCTTATAGGTATGTAGATATTTATATGAACGCACGCTGTTTTATATACCTAAGATTTGCGAACGCGAACGACTTGTTTTATGCTTCTCGTTCGGGAAGGAGAATCAATAGAGAATATTTTATACGTTCACGTTCGCGTTCGCGTACGAGGTGAGTGAATATTTCAAAACCCTGCAAATAACCGAACATTTTCCACGTATAACATTAAATCCTCTTATGTATTGTTTGATTGTTATCAATGTGGCAAGATAGATCGGAATTTTGTACAATTTATGAAACTTCAAAAACTAATTTTTTTTGAAGCTACCTTCTTTTTGTATCATGCTGGCATACAAAATCTTTGATACAATTTTTTTTTGTCACAATATCCAGAAGTTTTTTCACCTTTCCAAGAACTCCAGAACTATTGAACTCAGAATAACATTTTTTTGTATTTTTGCGTCATACCGTATGCCAACTTCCAGGACAACAAAAAGTGCTTCCTTGGACTGTGTAGGCAATCCCGAAGTAAATCCGGGGACGCGCAACTCTCTATAAGTCACTCGTTATGCCCGTGCTGGTATGTATATGGCGCAGAAACATGGACAATGACAACATCTGATGAGGCGGCTCTTGGAGTATTCGAGAGAATGATTGACGGCGAGTACTCTTGTTTAGATGTCGACTGTTTTCCTTTTTCGGATCTCCTCCACATTTGGGAGGGTTACGATTTATGGCCATATTACCTTTTGGGTTTTGACTGTTTGCTTCTGGCTGTCGACCAATGCTCACTATCTGTCACACTGTCGAAAATTGCTCACTACAGATATTACGGCTGGAAAACGTCGCAAAATGTAGAAGTCAACATTATGGGACCTATTTTGGAACGAACTGTGAACATCCTGTAAGAAAAAAATTGCATAGTGGCGAGACCATAAGCAGTATTACTTTGTCGGCCATCGAGTATATGTATATGTAGTATTGTGTAATAATGCACTATTTTATAAAAATACGCTAAACCCCCTGCGGAGGGAAATATGCATACAAATTTGCCATCATTTAGTTTAAGATAATAATGGTAAAAAATATTTTAAGATCTCAAATATTTAAGATCTCTTTTCAGAGATAGTAGTCGAGAGATCTAGGTTTAATTTAAGCCATGAAGGTTCTACCACCTTTTGTTTCTTTGTTGGGCTTCTAAAATATTGCAAAACCCGCGATTTTTTGACAACTTGACCTCGTTTTTTTTCAAAATCTGGAGCTGATGAAAACTTTATGCTTACGGATTCGTAATCAGCACAAAAAAAATCTATCAAAAACAGCCTTAACATTTGCCGTACCATAATTTTTTATATTTTTGTTGGGCTGTGTGTTATGGGTTACTGTGCGCCGCACAAAATATGAATACTTTATTCTTCGGCATATAGCGCACCCGGTAGCGTGCCATAAATTTCACCATTTAATAATTTTTCTAGAGCGTACGGCAACACCAAAACTGCATGGAAGGTCTGCCATTTTGCTATAGCTATGTTCCTTGCGGACAGTGTCGCTGATTGTCACTAGTTCCTGCAGGTCTGTTCGCCTCCTTTTTTCGGTTCATAAACGCTTTCCCGCGGAGGCTGGTGATAGTTGTGACAGCTGTCTGTAACTGCCGTCTTCACAGGATGGAGTTTATATCTTGATACATATGTTAGAATATAGAGAGTAATACATATCAGGACTTATATGTATCTTGGCATCTACTGCGATAAATTACTAGTTTGACAGATACGTTTTCCTTTGCATTAAAACTTTCTGGCGGCAACATTATCCATATTTTGACACACGGCCTGTGCAACAAACCAAACACACGCTCGTGCGAAGCTCTATTTTTGTGTGTTACTGAAATTGTCCAAAGTTACATCTATTTTATAATTTGCAAGTACCGTACGTTTCTGTGGCTTTTATCAGCTTTCATTTTGATTTTCACGCTTTATTACCGCCAACAATATTATGCGTGTATAATATTTACAACTGTCAAATTTTACCTAGCCCCATGAGCTAGGTAAAATTCTGACGAGAAAGGTAACATTTTTATTCTCATTTTCGTTGTTGGTTTTTTTTTATCCTGATCCGTCAAAATTGCCTTTTTTAATCAAATGGCACGGCCCTTAAAAGCAAAAGTTGAGCTGTCTTCCATTTAAGCACTTATGTACTTTGATGTCAAATAGCCTATTTCCTAAATTACAATTTTTCTTTTTTTTCTTTTTACGATTAAGTCAGGCAAAAATACGTTTCGAAACCATCTTAAAAATACGATGTCAAGATATAGAAGCCCGCACAGATATCGCCCGATATAACTTATATCTAGCAACCAAACAGATAGCTGAACAATCATAAGTTTTATCCTGTGAAGACGGCCAGTGAAGAAGCAAAGCGGTGAATGGCTGCTTTCAACCGGATCTGATTTGCATAACTGGGTCATGGTAACCCCGGACAGTCTCGAATATTCTTTTTCTTCTGCGGCAAACTCCAGCTGGAAGAGTAGCGGGACTAGTCCAAATGACGCAGTGCCCTAATTTCTCGCAGTGCAAGGCTATAAAAAACCGCTGGCAACCCCGCAATTGCTCAATTGACAGTTCGAGTTATAATTGAATGTGTGGAACGGGAGAGAAAAAACCAAAAGTTAGCAAATAAAAACGCAGACATTTCGAGTGCGCGAAACTACAGTAAAAAAAAATAACATTTACACATTTTAAATAAAGAAAAAAAATTTTAAAAGCAACCCCCTAACGATAGTGATTTGTCAAGTGCGTAACGTGAGGGCGAATACGAAAATTACCCAGTGCCCCAGCAAGGTAGTAGATGACCGGTATCACACCAACGCACTGCGCCTGAAGGATTTAGCCAGTGTGCGGAAATTGTGGAAGAGCTGGAACTGGACGCAACGGCATCGCTACCGGATTTTGGTAAGTCTCTCGGGTGGGGTTTAGTACCGCTCACAACTATTTCGGGCTATTCCGTCCAAATGGGTGGCCCGATCCAACTTCACACACTTGCAGTCAAGGGTCCACGCAATATTTTAACACTCACTTTCGTAAATTTTTATTACTAATTTATTTACAAATTGGGTTTGAAATATGCCCTTTTTTGTAAAATTCGGAAATTAGCGTACATTTATCACTCCTATTCTGCTTAAATTAGCCACTTCACCAATATATTTTTGTATTCCCCTTCACTTTACACTTTACTTGATTTGTTATAACTTGCNTAAGTGCGGCCGAAGGCCGCTTACGTAGAAAGGAATTCTACGCAAAAATACATTTGTTAAAAAGAACATTTTTTTTTATAAAAACTTTTTTTTCTATTTTTAATTAACTTTTTATTCTTTATTCAAAATCCCCCCATATCTAATTTGGCATAATTTCTTTTATTAAAAAATCCCACGGTTTCTGTTAGTTGGGTCATATTCCACTTCAAACTGCTCAGTTTGCCTAAGAAAAATCGTTTTTCCCCCTTTTTCAAACGGTTCCCTAGGTGCCTGTGGGAGGAGTCCAAGGGAGGGGTTCCCCTTTTTAGAAAGCGGCGACTGTCTCCTTTCTATTGGGGGGTGTTTTGGGGGCCCCGACCGCTCCCCCTCCGCCCCCCACCCAAAAAACGGTGTGAGTGGTACTAAACATTTCCCAGTCTCTCCTCCTTTTAAACGCATTTGCATTGTTTAACTTTCGCCTGCGATCATATGAACCAAAAGTAGAATTAAAATTGGCTACCAACCAACTTCATTGAGGGCGATTTGTAGAAAGGCTATCTACGCCATTCAGCGGTCGCATTCAACGGAAGTGAAATGTAAATTTGAACAATTCAAACGACTATTTAATGTTGAAATTGTGTATTAATTCCAGTTACCCGCGCAGTGTCAGAAGGTCCGACACCTATAAATGCAGCGCGCCCCACTGTCACCGACCCAGCCAGTGCCTGTCTCTTCATAGCGGGTAAAGACGCAAGATTGCAAACCCGTGCTTTTATCGCGCGCTTGAAGTCCCCAGTACTACGGGGTTGGTTGCACCATCCCGTATTTGTTGCACCAACGCCATTACCATACATAGGCTGAGCGCCAGCGCTTTGCCAACACAAAGGCTGCCGCGTAACAGCAACCCAGTGGTCGCAACAACTCACCAGCAACCATCGTGTAGCAGCGGACAACATCGCGGGTGCAACAAACACCGCTTACCAGCGGCAACAACACTCGGCAGTGTCGGCGCCGCAATAGCAGCGCCCAATATTACAATCTGTATTAGCGGCTGTAACAACGACAACTCCCAGCACAACCACAACGGCATAGCAGTTCTTGCAACAATCGACCAACGCCACCATAGCAGCGGCCACTAGTACTACAACCCACCGGCAGCAACAACCACCGCCTAAGCAGCGGTAGCAACAACTTCGACATAACCACCGGCTACTACTACCACTACTACTCCTCAGCAGCGGTTACAACAACGTCGCCACCAAAAACCGGACGAGACAACAACCAGCTCCACCCACATCATAACAACAACGGCTCTCACAGCAGCAGCATACCGGCAACAACAGCAACAGCAGGCCCCATCAAGACCTGCTGCACCAAAGGGTGAGTCCTTCGGGCCTATATATATGCTCATACATATATATGCATAATAAATCATAATAAATAAGGGAAGAAATTTAAAGATAACAAAAATTGTAAAATGTACAAAAAAAAAACCATCTAAACATATTCAGAAAAAAAAAATCGCAAAGCAGGAGTAAGCATATTTTAATTAAACGAACATAAGACCTTGCGTATAGCACAGTATATGGAATAGAGCTCTGCAGGAGTTGATTCAAACTTCTAGCAAACACAGTACAGTAATTGGAATATTCTACTTCATATACAAAACTCTCAGCGTTTAGATCTTTGTAAGTTATGATAAAACATTTCGTTTTAAATTTTCTACCTTCAAATGGAAGAAAGAGATTAAATGAATAAAAAACATTCTAACCATTCAAACTCATTTGGATTATATTTTTTTACAAACAAGTTGATCGTACGATTGCTCGGTGAGTACTCCCTTGGGAGTATACGAACACTCCCCATTGCTCCCTATTCTTCTGTGTATAAGCATGTAATTTTGTATACTCCCTTTAACATTGGATGTCCTAGTAGGGGGAGTAATCCCTTTAACCTCCTAAACGAGCAATCGGGGAGCACACACAGAATTATCATCCCACAAACCTTCTAATGGAGAAATACGGGAGCACTCCCATAGTTACCTCCCAGAAACCTCCCACAAAGACAACAAGGGAGTGCACATAGAAAACATCCCATATTCCTCCCGAACGAGCAATAAGGGAGTGCTCCCATTAGAGGCATCCCGAAAGCCTCCTATAGGAGTAATAAGAGAGCAATGATAACGAACATTTTAAATTAGCCAAATAGATTGTGCTATTTATTAAATTTTTTATTTAACTTTTTAATCACGTGCATTTGTGCAATTTTACAAGATATTAACAGATATAAGTACGAGATCAGATAAAACATAAATGATAAGTCTTACATAATTGCTTAATTTTAGAATTATATTGCAGAGAAATCATATGAAAGTAAAACATAATAATAACAAAATGGTAAGATAAGATTTGAATTATATGCACCTATATGCACATATAAGTATGTACTCGTATATGATTTCCTGGCAGTCAAGGATGCTTGCCTGTTCAGGAATCCACCAAGCGGGGAAATTGTGAAGGTGACTTTGCTTATCTGACATCTTTGTCACCCATGCGATGTTTAAACCCGGGGTCACACTTAAATGCAAACACTAATTTGCGCAATCTGAAAAGTATTTAACGGTATATTAATAAGTAATACAATACTTAATATATTTAAACAAAAGTTGAGGTACATACCAACGGACTTTTATTAAAATCTGTGTGCTATTCAAATTTAATTATTGTATCCTCCTTATGCGTCTATAAGAAATATTTTCTGTTGTTTTTTTTTCTATGACAAATTTTTCCGAGAACACAAAATTTCTTTTGAACGAGGTGCGTATTGCTCTCCTATCAATCAAAAAGAAGACTCTTACTCTTTCTCGCTTAGGAGACATCACTTTGTGCTCCTAAACGAGTAATAACGGAGTACAAATCTGACAAATCTCGCTTATTGCTCCCAAATCATGCCTCAGGGAGCATTCTTTAATTGCTCGCTTAGGAGATCTCTCATTACGCTCCTAAGCGAGCAATACAGGAGGACAAAACCGACAAATCTCATTTATTGGTCCCAACTCATGCCTCAGGGAGTATTATTTCGTCGCTCGCTTAGGTGATCTCCTATTTGATTCCTAAACGAGTAATAAAGGAGTACAAAACCGACAAATCTCCCTTATTGCTCAGAAATCAGGTTAAGGGGAGTACTCTTTTACTCCTCACATAGGGAGATCTCCCTTCAAGTTCTAGTGGGAGTAGTACAGCAACACATACACACGTACATATATATGTATGTACACATGTACTTAGAAGAATATTTATAGATATCAAGGCATCAAAAGGTAGAAGTGATTTCGACATTTCTCTCTTTTGAACTGCGACTGAAATGTCAACTCTTAACCCTATACTATTCAAAATTTTATTTTTTTTTTTATTGAAAACTTCAATTGTGTGACTGATTTTTAATTCATAATAAAATGAAAAGGAATTACGTGCGGTGCGTTGTTTTTGCTAAGAGCCAGAATAACAAACTTGTGCGTTATTTTAAACCTACGAATTGTCAAGTGAAGCGACAACGAGGGGCAAATTGCTGCGAAGATTCATTAGGAGACTCTTCACGTGTGCGCGTGACTTTATTTGATACCCATCGCAGCCGAGTATTTCTAAGCGGACGCGCTTGTTCCCAGGTGCAGGATGTATCATACCGAATATGAAAAGAAAATCCCCCACTCATATACATGGATAGACCAAATTTCAAATGGTGGTCTTATAAAAACCAAACCAAAATTCCTTGTCAACATAAAGAAACTGAAAATAATCTTTAATAAATTTAATGGAAAGAAAATTTCGAATTGCAAAAATTTAACAGCTAAATTATTGAAGTTAATTTCTGATTTAAATTTAGAAGAATCGAACTTTTTTTTTAATGTCTAATATATTTAAGAATTAAGTATTTGAATAAAAGAATAAATGCTCACACAGATTGGGATAGTAAAATGCAAGAAAATAATCGAAACGGTTTTATAAATAAGTGTGTTTCATTTTATAAATAAGTGTGTTTCATTTAGTGTGTAATTTTGTGAAAATGCAATAACTAAAACGAGGCTGATTCTAATAAGATTTTATATATTTTTATATTTACAAAAACTTTCATTTCAAAGATATTGAGTTTTATCAAATGTGGTAAATATATATCAATGGGTTAATTTCTTTGTTTACATTTTCTGACATTACAGTCAGCTATGAGAGAGCTCGACTGAATTGTCACTTCTACCTTGTTGAATATGCCTTGATAGATATTCATAAAGGAAATTGTCACTTATTTCAATGCAATTTACTTTCACCTTGATTGAATATTGCTATGACAACAAACATATCACAATATTCACTCAGATTCAACAAAAAATTTGGAAGTCAAAATCAATCATTAGTTTTTGTATATGAATAATGCATATCATGATACAATAATTTTTAGAAGGTAGTTTCACTTCTTCTTCTTATCCGCCATGTTAGCTATCTGACAGAAAACGTGTTTCGTATTTTTTGTTGTAGAGAAATTTTCGAATATTTTGTAATAATTTTCTTCATAAAAAATTAACTGCTGCTTTCATGGATATTGCAACACACGGAATGGATGTAAGGACACAGCTATAAGTACGGTGACCATCCTTCCTGTATTATACGGTACAGTCCTCTTTTTTGGCCCATTGACCTGTTAATTAATTTATATTATACGGGACGCCAAATGTTCTGTATTTCTTTTAATGTCCTCTATTTGTCCCGTATTCGGTGCTTTGACGCCTTAACTTCTCATTAAAATGGCATGCCTATGAACGAGTTTTAAGTGATGTTGGTATATAATCGTAATTTTCTTTATAAACAGTTATAATCTTCTAATCTGAATGCCTATGATTCGAATCGAGGAATACATACAGTGGCCAAAATAGAAATTAGGACTCGACATTTTAGTAAGTTTTGTCTTTTTTTCCTTAGTTTATTTAATGTTTATTATTTATTTTATTAAAGTACCGCTCTTTTAATACAAAATTTTCAACTTTGTGCAAAAACTATAAAAATTAATTCTGCAATGTTTCCCCAAAGTTTCAAACNGAGGCAAAAATGTATGTATAAAATACGTATATTTATATTAAAAATTAAGTGATCAGTTATGAAACATATAAATCTTTACATGTTCTGTTAAAAAATATATAAAATAACAAGTTCTATATCGTAGCAGTGGCCACATTGCGTGTTTGTCACAGACACGGTTTATGTCAAAAATTTTGAAGTGAAACTACCTTCTAAAAATTATTGTATCATGATGCATATGCTGTTTTGAATGATTTCATGCAGCCTCTAATATGAAACAATAAGCAAGAAAAATTTTAATATTGAAGAACTTCTAAGGCTCTGAGTGAACTAATTCTATGAGAAAAGGGAAATTGTGTGTATTTATTAGCATGTATGCATGTGGAAGAAGAAAGTTTTGCAGCCAAGCGAAAATAAAATATATGAATATATAAATATAAAGTTCCTAACGAAAGCGTTAAATAATATACTTACACCTACGTACTAGCCTATTA
The DNA here is from genome assembly GCF_001687245.7 of Rhagoletis zephyria. Taxonomy (NCBI): domain Eukaryota; kingdom Metazoa; phylum Arthropoda; class Insecta; order Diptera; family Tephritidae; genus Rhagoletis; species Rhagoletis zephyria. Next base: position 15,071 of record NW_016159902.1, on the reverse strand, counting down.
AATAGAAACACGTACACATAGTAACAAACACATTATAAGTTTGCAAACAAGACTATAGATTAGGTAAACCTAGAATTGCGGAAATTAGGTGAAATTTAAGTAAACTAAAATAAATAAAGTCAAACTAAAACATTTTACAATTAAAACAAAAGTAAATAAAATAAATATATTAAAATTAAAACAAAATAAAGTTAGCTAAGCTTAAATTAAATTAAATCTGATAGCTTGGATTGATCTAAGCGAAATTAAATAAATTAAACTACCATCGGGTAAAAATCTAATCAACCTTATTTTGAATAACTAAATAAATAAAAAATGTTTAATAAAATAAAACGGAAGGTATATAACCAGAAGAACCTACTATAAATTAACCTAAGATAAAATTTTAACGAGAACTCAACTAAAATAAATTTAAACAAACCAACTTTAAAAATCATAACAAAGAATTGGCACAATATAACAACTAACAATCAAAGTATTAACAATAATAATAAACAAAAAAGGAAAGAGGAAGAAATAGAAAAGAAAGACGAAAAGAAATGAATTAAATTACCTGAACCCAAAACCATAACAAATGAATATAGAAATAAAATAAAATTTAGGAGAAATATAACTAAGACTTCACTATGTGTACCTTAGGCTAACTTGACCTACTTACCTGAATTACTTACCTTGACTTACTCTAGTTTCCTAGTAGCTGAGTTTCCTATTTAATTCACTTAGCTGACTTACATACCAGACTTACCCTAATCCTAATTACATATACTTACCTTAATTTCTTGCGATTAACACACTTGATCTAGATTTAAGAGACCTACCTACCTAGTTATTTAAGTAAATATACTTACCAGCTTTAGAGATTAGGACTTAGCGTTAGGATAATTAGCTGTAAGAATTAGATATAAGAAAAATAATTTTTTAAAAATAAATTTGTAATATAATGGGAATGTTGACCTCTCTGTTTATTTAGGAAGGCACGTTAGGGACTAATAATGGGGCTATCAATACTAGGGTGCGCTGATAGCCATGGATGAGGGTGGGTCGGCACCAGGGGCCACACTTCCACCAGTGGCGCCCCCTCTCTATATTCGGCATTAGGTTTGTTTTGGTTAATTTCTTTTGTTTCAGGGTTTTAGTGTTGGTTTTTTTTCTTCTGCTTTCAGTTTATTTTAAATATTTTAAATGTAACGTTTCTTTTTCAGCTTTTTTGTATTAACGGATTTTTTTTATTTTTTGAATTTTTAAATTGTTGTGTGTCCGTCCGTTAAAGACGTTTGACATAGCATGACTTTTCTCTGCTATGGCGCATGGAACAGTAGTGAGGCAAGAACCCCGCCCATCCGACATGACTAGCCACAGTGCACCCCATTGTGTCATGCCGCCTGCACTCACTGCTGCTCCCAAAGTATGCGTACCATAACATGTGTAAAAAAATTTGCAAAAATTCAGATTTCCGCTTTGTTCTACAGAAATGTTTCCTTATGTGGTCTATAACACCCTTTGCTCCACTATTTAGTTATAGTTTTGCAAAATAATTCAATGAATATCATCATGCATGTGCAGTAGCCTGCGCCTTATTCTGCAACTTTGTCCTACAAAGCAAGATTCCCCCAGAAAGGTTCATCTTCTATCTTCTATATACAGTGGGGGAAGAAATAATATAAACTTTTTACTTTGACCAGTTTTGACTATATTACTTTGTTTATTCGATGTTTAATATTTTTGTATAAAAGTCTAGCGCACTATATAATACACACCATATAAATCCACATTTCAAAGTCTGTACAAAAATTATAAAAATTCAACAAATTTTATCAAAATCCCCCAAAAATTTCAAACTTTTCAATCAGATTTTTTTGAAAAAATTTGGGTATGCAGTTTTATAGCCCATTAAAACCGCAAGACGCTAGAAAATCGCGTTGATTTTTAATATTTTTTTTTTTTGCTGACGCTGCTAGGCATTTCATGACATCAAAAGGGATTAGTATTCCATATGGTATCACAGCGCTACTATTCTTGGCCTATGGAGGAGGATTCTGCTTTTTATTCGTTTCAATTTAAACTAAAAATGTTTACTTTACACAACGCCTTTGCTTTTAAACGCTATTTTTGTATAGGCGCCGCGAAGCAAGCGGGCATTTGCTAGTTTGGTCATAAAAACGTGCCTCAAAGGCCCTTAAGTTCAGCGAATTCATGGAATTTTTCACAATGCGGTCAATATTTTGCCTATAAGTCAGTGGGAAATTAAATATATTTTAATGGAACTTGATGGAGTTTTGTCCCTGATCCGTCCCCATCTTTTAAAGTTATTGAGATTTTTTTTGGGAAAAAGCCGTGAGGCCTCTTGAAAAATTCAACATGGCGTTTAAAATATGGTATCTAAAGTAACCATAAATTAGATTTTTGCTTTAAAAATTTTCTGTCACCGGAGAACCCAACATTAAAAGAGAAAAGTGCCCTACACCTTTGGCATTTGAATATGCTACGTATTTCTATCAGGAATTGTTGAAAAATGGCGAAAACCGTGACAATGCAAAAACTTTTCGCACAAATTTGTATACAACCGTTTTTTACAAAAAATGCAAAATATGCTTGCGAATCTACATCAAGTGCCATTAAAATATATTGAATAGGAAATTTTGACCGTTTTTTGAAAAATTGCATGAAAATGCTGAACTTTAGGGCATGTCTTTCCTTTGTCCGATTTTAAAAGTTTTTCGCAGGGCACGAATTTATGACCAAAGGAACATTTCTAGGGGGAGTCTTGCTTTGTAGCCTAACAAAAATTTTCTCCACACAATAAAGTGCTCAAAGTTTTCCATGTATTTTTATATGGGAAAAATAAATTTTTTCGTAGAAATGGTATAGAATTCTTGAAAATCAATATTTTTCGATCGGAAAACTCTGGTTCTCTTCAGGAGACTTTCAATAATAATACCCAATTGTCTACTTAACCATTTTTATTGGTCGCCCCATTGCATTTTTCGGGGTTTTTGTGGGTTTTTGGCGGACCTATAAATTATTGTTGCAAAGAAAAAATGGCTAAATTAACAATTAAGTATTATTACTGTAAATCTCCTGCAGATAAACAGAGTTTTCTGGTAGAAAAATATTGATTTTTAACTATTCTATACCATTTCTACGAAAAGTGGTTTTTTCTCCATATAAAATACATGGAAAACTTTAGGCGCTTTGAGCGACCTCTAAATATTTTTTGATTTCAAAATGAAAAAATAAGGGTCTCTTTTTTCGATATAGAACAATCCTAGGGGGTGAGAGCATAAAAATTCCGACTTTACTTTTTCACATGTATTTTTGGACCACCCTAATGTACAGGCATGGACAGAGGACGAGCACACAATGGGGTAGCTATTCTCAATATCCATCGCAATCTGGATATTAATGTTGACTCAGTATTAAAAGAATGTTTATCTATACCATTCACCGATTATATCCATAATTAAATACAATATGCTGAATACTCTAAATAAAANTCGCCCCATTGCATTTTTCGGGGTTTTTGTGGGTTTTTGGCGGACCTATAAATTATTGTTGCAAAGAAAAAATGGCTAAATTAACAATTAAGTATTATTACTGTAAATCTCCTGCAGATAAACAGAGTTTTCTGGTAGAAAAATATTGATTTTTAACTATTCTATACCATTTCTACGAAAAGTGGTTTTTTCTCCATATAAAATACATGGAAAACTTTAGGCGCTTTGAGCGACCTCTAAATATTTTTTTGGTTTCAAAATGAAAAAATAAGGGTCTATTTTTCGATATAGAACAATCCTAGGGGGTGAGATAATAAAAATTCCGACTTTACTTTTTGACATGTATTTTTGGACCACCCTAATGTACAGGCATGGACAGAGGACGCGCACACAATGGGGTAGCTTTTCTCAATATTCATCGCAATCTGGATATTAATGTTGACTCAGTATTAAAAGAATGTTTATCTATGCCATTAACCGATTATATCCATAATTAAATACAATATGCTGAATACTCACAGTGGTCTTGAAGCAACCATAGCTATGACTAAAATGCCAACCAAAACGGCTTACATAACTGTCTTTGTACATAATCATAGATCAAAATTTCGTTGAAAATAAAATTCCATCTGCTCCTATGCTTAAAATATTATAAAATGTTGATCTAGAACTTTCCAAATCCAGTTATATAATCGCGAAGGTCTATGGTAATATAATTATAACACTTTCTTACTAAAATAAATAAAGTCAAACTAAAACATTTTACAATTAAAACAAAAGTAAATAAAATAAATATATTAAAATTAAAACAAAATAAAGTTAGCTAAGCTTAAATTAAATTAAATCTGATAGCTTGGATTGATCTAAGCGAAATTAAATAAATTAAACTACCATCGGGTAAAAATCTAATCAACCTTATTTTGAATAACTAAATAAATAAAAAATGTTTAATAAAATAAAACGGAAGGTATATAACCAGAAGAACCTACTATAAATTAACCTAAGATAAAATTTTAACGAGAACTCAACTAAAATAAATTTAAACAAACCAACTTTAAAAATCATAACAAAGAATTGGCACAATATAACAACTAACAATCAAAGTATTAACAATAATAATAAACAAAAAAGGAAAGAGGAAGAAATAGAAAAGAAAGACGAAAAGAAATGAATTAAATTACCTGAACCCAAAACCATAACAAATGAATATAGAAATTAAATAAAATTTAGGAGAAATATAACTAAGACTTCACTATGTGTACCTTAGGCTAACTTGACCTACTTACCTGAATTACTTACCTTGACTTACTCTAGTTTCCTAGTAGCTGAGTTTCCTATTTAATTCACTTAGCTGACTTACATACCAGACTTACCCTAATCCTAATTACATATACTTACCTTAATTTCTTGCGATTAACACACTTGATCTAGATTTAAGAGACCTACCTACCTAGTTATTTAAGTAAATATACTTACCAGCTTTAGAGATTAGGACTTAGCGTTAGGATAATTAGCTGTAAGAATTAGATATAAGAAAAATAATTTTTTAAAAATAAATTTGTAATATAATGGGAATGTTGACCTCTCTGTTTATTTAGGAAGGCACGTTAGGGACTAATAATGGGGCTATCAATACTAGGGTGCGCTGATAGCCATGGATGAGGGTGGGTCGGCACCAGGGGCCACACTTCCACCAGTGGCGCCCCCTCTCTATATTCGGCATTAGGTTTGTTTTGGTTAATTTCTTTTGTTTCAGGGTTTTAGTGTTGGTTTTTTTTCTTCTGCTTTCAGTTTATTTTAAATATTTTAAATGTAACGTTTCTTTTTCAGCTTTTTTGTATTAACGGATTTTTTTTATTTTTTGAATTTTTAAATTGTTGTGTGTCCGTCCGTTAAAGACGTTTGACATAGCATGACTTTTCTCTGCTATGGCGCATGGAACAGTAGTGAGGCAAGAACCCCGCCCATCCGACATGACTAGCCACAGTGCACCCCATTGTGTCATGCCGCCTGCACTCACTGCTGCTCCCAAAGTATGCGTACCATAACATGTGTAAAAAAATTTGCAAAAATTCAGATTTCCGCTTTGTTCTACAGAAATGTTTCCTTATGTGGTCTATAACACCCTTTGCTCCACTATTTAGTTATAGTTTTGCAAAATAATTCAATGAATATCATCATGCATGTGCAGTAGCCTGCGCCTTATTCTGCAACTTTGTCCTACAAAGCAAGATTCCCCCAGAAAGGTTCATCTTCTATCTTCTATATACAGTGGGGGAAGAAATAATATAAACTTTTTACTTTGACCAGTTTTGACTATATTACTTTGTTTATTCGATGTTTAATATTTTTGTATAAAAGTCTAGCGCACTATATAATACACACCATATAAATCCACATTTCAAAGTCTGTACAAAAATTATAAAAATTCAACAAATTTTATCAAAATCCCCCAAAAATTTCAAACTTTTCAATCAGATTTTTTTGAAAAAATTTGGGTATGCAGTTTTATAGCCCATTAAAACCGCAAGACGCTAGAAAATCGCGTTGATTTTTAATATTTTTTTTTTTTGCTGACGCTGCTAGGCATTTCATGACATCAAAAGGGATTAGTATTCCATATGGTATCACAGCGCTACTATTCTTGGCCTATGGAGGAGGATTCTGCTTTTTATTCGTTTCAATTTAAACTAAAAATGTTTACTTTACACAACGCCTTTGCTTTTAAACGCTATTTTTGTATAGGCGCCGCGAAGCAAGCGGGCATTTGCTAGTTTGGTCATAAAAACGTGCCTCAAAGGCCCTTAAGTTCAGCGAATTCATGGAATTTTTCACAATGCGGTCAATATTTTGCCTATAAGTCAGTGGGAAATTAAATATATTTTAATGGAACTTGATGGAGTTTTGTCCCTGATCCGTCCCCATCTTTTAAAGTTATTGAGATTTTTTTTGGGAAAAAGCCGTGAGGCCTCTTGAAAAATTCAACATGGCGTTTAAAATATGGTATCTAAAGTAACCATAAATTAGATTTTTGCTTTAAAAAATTTTCTGTCACCGGAGAACCCAACATTAAAAGAGAAAAGTGCCCTACACCTTTGGCATTTGAATATGCTACGTATTTCTATCAGGAATTGTTGAAAAATGGCGAAAACCGTGACAATGCAAAAACTTTTCGCACAAATTTGTATACAACCGTTTTTTACAAAAAATGCAAAATATGCTTGCGAATCTACATCAAGTGCCATTAAAATATATTGAATTCACGAAGAAATTTTGACCGTTTTTTGAAAAATTGCATGAAAATGCTGAACTTTAGGGCATGTCTTTCCTTTGTCCGATTTTAAAAGTTTTTCGCAGGGCACGAATTTATGACCAAAGGAACATTTCTAGGGGGAGTCTTGCTTTGTAGCCTAACAAAAATTTTCTCCACACAAATAAGGGCAAGCGAATGTACAGTAGGGTGGTCCAAAAACAGTAAAGTCGGAATTGTAATCTCTCACCCCTACGACTGTTCTATATCGATAAAAAGTATACCCCTATTCTTTTATTTTGAAATCAAAAAATATTTAGAGGACGCTCAAAGTGCTCAAGTTTTCCATGTATTTTTATATGGGAAAAATAAATTTTTTCGTAGAAATGGTATAGAATTCTTGAAAATCAATATTTTTCGATCGGAAAACTCTGGTTCTCTTCAGGAGACTTTCAATAATAATACCCAATTGTCTACTTAACCATTTTTATTGGTCGCCCCATTGCATTTTTCGGGGTTTTTGTGGGTTTTTGGCGGACCTATAAATTATTGTTGCAAAGAAAAAATGGCTAAATTAACAATTAAGTATTATTACTGTAAATCTCCTGCAGATAAACAGAGTTTTCTGGTAGAAAAATATTGATTTTTAACTATTCTATACCATTTCTACGAAAAGTGGTTTTTTCTCCATATAAAATACATGGAAAACTTTAGGCGCTTTGAGCGACCTCTAAATATTTTTTTGGTTTCAAAATGAAAAAATAAGGGTCTATTTTTCGATATAGAACAATCCTAGGGGGTGAGATAATAAAAATTCCGACTTTACTTTTTGACATGTATTTTTGGACCACCCTAATGTACAGGCATGGACAGAGGACGCGCACACAATGGGGTAGCTTTTCTCAATATTCATCGCAATCTGGATATTAATGTTGACTCAGTATTAAAAGAATGTTTATCTATGCCATTCACCGATTATATCCATAATTAAATACAATATGCTGAATACTCTAAATAAAAAAATGATATTCTTGGTTCGTTACGAATGACTTTAACATAAACCCCCCAAGAAAAATCCTGCGAGCTGGCCCTGGTACATACATATTGAGCAATTAATGCGAGTTCCGTGGCCACATTCGAGCTGTCGTAAAAATCAGCAATGTCCATTTGAACTTTATGTCCGACTTTGTGTGGAATTAGCATTCTTGATTTTAATTCTAAACGAAAGCGCAACCCTGGTTCACCAATAATTAAGATGTGCTCTCCTAACTTTTGGATGGCTGTGCCGAAGTGACCAATCAGCATAAGCTGTCTGCGAATTTAATAGATGGAGGCGGTCATTGATTCCTACGTACAGAACCTGATGTACCACACCAATGGAACTTCAATGGTCACAACCAGTATTTATAACCTCATTTCGGTATAATCTGAGTTTTGAGATGATAATCTCACAGGCGGCAATAATTTTTCGATAATATGGATGCTTAGAAGACATTGCATAAATAGTTCGAATATACACAAAAACTATCTTTTTTTTTAACTATAGATATTGATACTTGCATACACAATGCAGTAATTATTCGACTTTTGCTAGACAAATGATTTATTGAGGGGGGCCTCAGTACACGTTGTGCATTATCATCCACATGTAAGCATGTTACTTATGAGTCACGAATGCTCAAACCCCCCAAGATCCGCTCCTGTACTCATGGCGGTCGATTATCGCCATGCTTGGAACGTATTCTAGGCAATAGCTCCGAACATCCTCGTTGATTCCCAAGTCCTTGGGGCATTGATCCACTTTGCCAGGGCGGTCATGACCGACCCCATAATGAGGCATCCACATCATGCACCCCTAACACTGGGGGGTTCCCATATAATCATCAATCACCATTTTTGGCCTTTACATGACAAAATCAGCTAAATGGCTATGTTTTTTCTTTATTTTTATTTATTTATTTATAATAATATTTATTATTTATTTATAATAATATCTATTTTTTCTCTTAAGAAATTTATTTAGTCAGAACATATGTAAATGAAAAAATTAATTTAAGTGAGTTATAGAAAAGAAACTTAAAAAAATTATTGTTTGAAGTCTTTTTTACTTTCAAGTCTGGGCAATTTCGCACGGCTCTCTAATGTCGTCGCCATAACAGGCTCTACATTTTCCGGTATAACCCGTTTGGAAACGCTAGCTAGCAATTGAACATGTCGTTCCGTTCCTTGTATGTGTGATGAATTTTTGGATCATTAAACGGTGGATCATCTTGATTTAAATATTCTTTCAATGTATCGTACGGAATGCTTCGCGTGAATGGTGGTTCAAATACGATATTTATATCATTCAAATTGATCATTTCCGTATAACTTGTGCAATTAAAGTTTATATCTGTTTTTTTATAAACTCTAAGTTCATTGGCTCGTCAACATAGGTTCGATAGCGTAGAATTTTCTTGATGGCACAGTCGCGCTTTTCTTTGCTATCATCAAACAACATTGATAACAAGATATTTTCCGAATGCGCATAATATGAATTTTCTTTAATTACTTGATTGACAATTTTGCGTAAACGAGGTTCTAGAAATCGTGACCAACCAATGAACTTGAAAAATAATGCACTGCCGTACACGACAGAGCTGTAATACTTGATATTGAAGTACATTGGCACATAACATTTAATTATAAATTCAACCAGAATTCTTAAATTTGCATCTGGATTTTCCGTTGTCACATATAATCGCAATAATCTAGCGGCCTTGGTGAGCCACCGAGAATGTACAATTTTCCCTGGTTTGATGTTAGCCAGATCCACCGGAACCACGCCGCTAGAAATTGCATGGGCCGTGTCGTATAAGTACTTCGAATCGGTGGAAAATTCAATTTTTTCTGGAGCAGGGGGCATATTTTGCAACTCAATTTTCTGGAAGCCGTCCACCACCTGAAAATATATAATAATAAAATAATTAAAAATGGTTGACAATTATAATAAATGAGTGATAGCAATAACTTACCGGAAGAGTTTCACAAGTTTCGATTTGACGGCTCAGTTTTCCGGTTGCCGATCTTGGTCCAGTGCTGGTAGATTTATCCAAAGCTTCAAACAAATGCCGAAACGGAAGTTCGTTGAAGTGTAGAAGGCAAACGAACCAATGCAATGGTCTTTTTAACAGCAATTCGAATCGTCGTATAATTCCACCGTGTGGGCCAGTGTTTGTTGGCTCACCGTCAGTGCATATTCCAATTAATGCATCCAGTGATATATTTTTATCGTTGAAAAAACCATTTAATTTGGTTGTTTTATATTCAGCGGTTCCATGTTCCAGTCTTACGTAACCAATCAATTCAGAATTGCGTTCTCTCAAAATAACAAGATGAGGTTTTTTTACCATCCTAGTATGATACTTCTCATCAATTTTATCTATCGTTAAAGTATCATCTTTTCTGCCATCGAATGAAAACGCTAACAAATTGGTATCATCTAACCGTTTGCGAAGCACTTCTTGTCTGCATTTCTCTTTTTCTCTGCGAACTTTCGATTTATCCATGATGAGAGGTTTCCCATGCTTATCTTTAATTTTAAAATCTTGCAAAAGAGCGGTTCCCAATGCTGATGCTACTCTGTCAGGCACACCAAATCTGTCACATACCAAGGCAAAGTTAAAACAATCGTATCTCTCTGTGTATTGTGAACTTGTGCTTCTATCCATATCTTCTTGAACCGGTGGCGGTGCGTATGTTGATTCATCGGGATCTTGGTATGTTGGCATTGATGACATAGACGTTGCTCCTTGCTCTTCAGTTTCCATCACAAATGCATCCATTGTTAGTCTTCTCTGATTATGTTGATCGTGCATGAACTCTTTGAGGCGTTCGGGAACCCAGCCGCATGCACATGGAGCTGCCTTCAAATCGCATTTACATGTTCCAATGTAAAAAATTGTTTCCAGAGATTTTACATACTCTGTAAATTGTTGGGTGTTGTTTCTTCTCTTGATTTGCTCTTGATACTTGTCAAGCAATTTATTCAATTTATTAAATACACTTTTTTTCAGCATTATTTCCATACCAAGTTTTTCCCAAATTCCAATCAACTTATCTTGTACTCGAATAGTGAATGATTTATGGGAAAACTTTTTTTGTTCTGTTTTAGCACGTTCGCTTAAGTAAAAATAATATCTCAAGATATCCAGATGGGTTGGTAAATTAAGATCAGTTAAATCAGTAGACACACCAAAAACAGTAAAATCATGCTTGGGTATATGACTCATTGGGTTTTCGATAGTTGTCGATGTAGTTGCTTCATCTTGCGGTGTAGAGGATGGTGGATTCATTGTAAACTTTTTGATTTGGAATGGTCACTTCACTTATTATTTTTTTTGAAATATTTTTTTATCTGAAATTAGCACTTCACACTTTGAGTTCTTCACAACGACTTAATGCATTCACAAAAACTGTTGCGTTATATATGGTCTACGAGACGAGGTAATAAGAATGAAATGGTAATTTCAATTCTACCTGCTGTGTCTTGTGGTGGCTTAAAAAAAACAACACAAGCAATTTTACGATCTGCAATTGTGTCACAGTGATACCTTCATTGTTTAAAAGGGTTGCGGTGCATTCCAGTGATACCTTACCATTTCTTAAGAAGGTGCCTTAAAATACCCACAAAAAGGGTTGTAAAACCAACCTTCATTTCTTAAGTAGGTGCTATAAAAAAACTACACAAGTAAGTTTACGACATGCAGCTGTGTCTTAAAAAACGCACACAAGCAATTTTCCGATTTGCAATTGTGTCACGGTGATACCTTCATTTTTTAAAACGGTTGAATAAAAAACCCACACAACTATGTTTACGACATGCAAATGCATCACGGTGATGCCTTGGTTTTAAAAGGGTTGTAAAAACCCTAATTTCTAATAATTTTTTTTAATTTCTTTTCTATTACTAAGTTAAATTCATTTTTTCATTTACATATGTTCTGACTAAATAAATTTCTAAAGAGAAAAATTAACTCCAAAAGAAAAAACATAGGCATTTCGCTGATTTTTTCATGTAAAGTGCAAAACCGGCGACTTTTTGAAATGTTTGTATGGTGAACCCCCAGGGGGGTTCCAGGGGGTGTGCCACTGGCATCGGTGGGTCGGACCTCCAAAGTTAGTGGGGGTCGGTCATACATTTGGACTCGATTGGAGCACTCTAAATGGGTCAAAGTGGGATTTTTCAAAATTTGCCCCTACCCAAAAGTTCGACCCAATTTGGGGGACATCAGAATTCGTTTTAGAGGTATGGTTCCTTCGGCAAAGTTTCTTATTTTGATCCCTAGAATATGATTTTCACAGAGCAATGGGCGATTTTTTTGCCTCCCCACAAATCGACCCGGCTTAATACATATGTAAGAACAGGTGGATATTATTATAGGAATCCACGATACACATATAGATAATAGTGGTATTCATCTAAACCGATAACTTTATCAAGCAGATAATCTTATAAGTTTACGCACTCTGTTACATGAACGACCCACACTCTCTTTTCGTTTACACTTGCGACAATAGTCGGGTTTTCTTTGGTTATCGAGCTCAGTATCACTAACTTTATATTACTAGCACGAGGATAAAGAAATTATAGAAACTAACTCACTAAATGGGAAAAAATTATATTTACGAGATAATGTCTATTTAAATAAATGCACATATAACATAAAGGCGATTTATTTGAAGCAATTTTAAAGAAGCAATGACATAATATCTGTCTGTGTATGAATTCATTTGTCACTGCTACCAAACTGTGCGGCCACATTATCAGTGAAACAAAACAAACAGAACGGATAATAATTGAACCAGATCTCTATCAGGATCATATCGTTGTTGTTGAAGTTGCGTGCAAAATTTGTATGCGGATTATTGCCCATGAAAACATAGCTAGAGTTGCGACAGAGTTGCATTGGCTTCAGTTTATCAAGTTTATTCTGTGAAATCGCTGGAGAAATTTATTAGAAATGCGTCAACGAGTTTCCATACAAATTTTGACAGTTCATTTATAAGGTTTATACAATTATAAGTTTATACGGTTTACAATGCATTTATAAGGTTTGATGAATACCCTTAATATTAAAGATTTTTACCTAAAACGTGTCAAATTAACGTTAACCCTTTCGACCCGGAACTCTACTATCAATGGTAGCTTTCAATTTATGGGTCCAATATGTTATTTGCCCCACAAATACATGTCCTTCGGTGTCAAAGTGGGCGTGGCCTAAGGGGCTGATTCGGAGGGTGGTGGTAAACCATTGTACCATACGGGATGTTAAGTGGTACATATCTGTACCTACCGTCCTCTAGGACATTCTTATAAATGTTTTATCTTTTTTAGAACCAAACAAAACGATTCATTAATGTCTTTCCTTTGTCCGATTTTAAAAATTTTTCGCAGGGCACGAATTTATGACCAAAGGAACATTTCTAGGGGGAGTCTTGCTTTGTAGCCTAACAAAAATTTTCTCCACACAAATAAGGCGCAAGCGAATGTACAGTAGGGTGGTCCAAAAACAGTAAAGTCGGAATTGTAATTCTCTCACCCCATACGACTGTTCTATATCGATAAAAAGTATACCCCTATTCTTTTATTTTGAAATCAAAAAATATTTAGAGGACGCTCAAAGTGCTCAAAGTTTTCCATGTATTTTTATATGGGAAAAATAAATTTTTTCGTAGATATGGTATAAAATTCTTGAAAATCAATATTTTTCGATCGGAAAACTCTGGTTCTCTTCAGGAGACTTTCAATAATAATACCCAATTGTCTACTTAAACATTTTTATTGGTCGCCCCATTGCATTTTTCGGGGTTTTTGTGGGTTTTCGGCGGACCTATAAATTATAGTTGCAATGAAAAAATGGCTAAATA
>NW_016159902.1:0-1393 GCF_001687245.7 Rhagoletis zephyria | reverse complement strand
AACAATTAAGTATTATTACTGTAAATCTCCTGCAGATAAACAGAGTTTTCTGGTAGAAAAATATTGATTTTTAACTATTCTATACCATTTCTACGAAAAGTGGTTTTTTCTCCATATAAAATACATGGAAAACTTTAGGCGCTTTGAGCGACCTCTAAATATTTTTTGATTTCAAAATGAAAAAATAAGGGTCTCTTTTTTCGATATAGAACAATCCTAGGGGGTGAGAGCATAAAAATTCCGAATTTACTTTTTCACATGTATTTTTGGACCACCCTAATGTACAGGCATGGACAGAGGACGAGCACACAATGGGGTAGCTTTTCTCAATATCCATCGCAATCTGGATATTAATGTTGACTCAGTATTAAAAGAATGTTTATCTATACCATTCACCGATTATATCCATAATTAAATACAATATGCTTAATACTCTAAATAAAAAAATGATATTCTTGGTTGTTACGAATGACTTAACATAAACCCCCCAAGAAAAATCCTACAGCTGGCCCTGGTACATACATATGTAAGAACAAGTGGATATTATTATAGGAATCCACGATACACATATAGATAATAGTGGTATTCATCTAAGCCGATAACTTTATCAAGCAGATAATCTTATAAGTTTACGCACTCTGTTACATGAACGACCCACACTCTCTTTTCGTTTACACTTGCGACAATAGTCGTGTTTTCTTTGGTTATCGAGCTCAGTATCACTAACTTTATATTACTAGCACGAGGATAAAGAAATTATAGAAACTAACTCATTAAATGGGAAAAAATTATATTTACGAGATAATATCTATTTAAATAAATGCACATATAATTTATGGGTCCAATATGTTATTTTCCCCACAAATACATGTCCTTCGGTGTCAAAGTGGGCGTGGCCTAAGGGGCTGATTCGGAGGGTGGTGGTAAACCATTGTACCATCCGGGATGTTAAGTGGTACATATCTGTACCAACCGTCCTCTAGGACATTCTTATAAATGTTTTATCTTTTTTAGAACCAAACAAAACGATTCATTAATGTCTTTCCTTTGTCCGATTTTAAAAATTTTTCGCAGGGCACGAATTTATGACCAAAGGAACATTTCTAGGGGGAGTCTTGCTTTGTAGCCTAACAAAAATTTTCTCCACACAAATAAGGTGCANCTTTCTCCACACAAATAAGGTGCAAGCGAATGTACATTAGGGTGGTCCAAAAACAGTAAAGTCGGAATTGTAATGCTCTCACCCCTACGACTGTTCTATATCGATAAAAAGTATACCCCTATTCTTTTATTTTGAAATCAAAAAATATTTAGAGGACGCTCAAAGTGCTCAAAGTTTTCCATGTATTTTTATATGGGAAAAATAAATTTTTTCAGTAGAAATGGTATAGAA
>NW_016159901.1:71864-74516 GCF_001687245.7 Rhagoletis zephyria | reverse complement strand
TGGTACCATAATTTACCTCTATATATACCAAAATAGATTTAAATGCAGCATGCTGAATGAAATGTTGTTTTTCTGAAGTTTTCGGTTTTGGTAGGTTGATTGTTGAAATGAAAATTTTAAAGCTACATCTGTAGCTATATCTATTACATTGTTTTTGGATCAATGATGGGTGTTTGGAGGTGATACTCTTGTTTTTGATAGCGTCACCATGTGATATCGCAAATAATTATGAGAAAAATAACTTTTTCAANAAATTTTAAAGCTACATCTGTAGCTATATCTATTACATTGTTTTTGGATCAATGATGGGTGTTTGGAGGTGATACTCTTGTTTTTGAATGCGTCACCATGTGATATCGCAAATAATTATGAGAAAAATAACTTATTCATTCCGATATAATTAATTTGTATTTAAAAAAGGTTTTTCTTATCGAAAACTATTCAATTTTATAAACGCCAAATCGGGGGAAAATATACCAAACAGAAAATAAATTGCCAAATTAATCAGCAGTGGCAACTGTGCAAGTGATCAGCTGTTTCGAAGGTTGCAAGTTTTTGCAAATTTTGCGTTCTCGTACTTCTGTTGATATTTCGTCTCTTTGAGAGCGAATGCTGTTAAATTCTCAGAACTTTTGCTGCTAGATAATTTTGTCCTCTCAATACGAGTACACACCTATTGTCAAATATGCATTTCTTTTGCTTGCGCTTTGCATTGAGTGCCTGCGATCCTTAAGGGGAGCGCCCTCGACACTCATCCCTCACTTAACTACCATTTTGTATGTAAACAATAATTTAATTATTTTTATGCACACAATGTCTTATTGTTTATTTAGGTATTTTTCGCACCACGGTTTGATTTTTTATACTGCTGAGGGCAGTTTGCGACGACACAAAACTCCAATAATAGTTTAAGTGTGTCTTTCGATGTTAAGTATTATTAGTTACACGATAAATATGATTTTTTATGGAGCGAATAAAGAACACGTCTGTACTCAACCGCAACCGCAAATACTTAAGCGACATTTTTTTTTCAAAATTTTCGTTTTCATGCCGAAATGCATCTAGATGCTCTAGGAATATTTCCTAGAATATAAAGAATATATGTAAAAATAGGTTATTTTTTAGTATTTTATTAAACAGTACGGGCTTTTGGCTTTCAAAAGAGGAAATAAAAACCTGCTAATTTTTTTCACTTTCTGAAGTAATGCGTTTTTCGCTAATGCATAAAATAGATTTTTCATGTTTTGTCAGTGCCTTGAGATCTGCACGATTCGTTCCATTTTCAAAAATGAGTGTCAGATTAAAAAGCTTTACCTGTGGACAATAGAAGGTTTATTTTTTTTAAAGAGTTGCCACCTGTTAAAAAATTAGATTAAAATTTTTTTATAAGTTAAATGAATTATTAAGAGATGGGTATCAAACGAAATGTGTATTAACTACATGTAGAGAGTTGCCACCTGTTTAAAAAATCAAATTCCACTTGAATTAAAGAAATTAGGTAATTGAAATAGATAGGTATCACCATAAAGGAGTCAGACGAAAGAGGTTTAAGAAGGTTTTAGCTTAAAAATATTACGAATGGGGTTCATTCCCACGACAGCCGGTTCTACGTACCGGAATGACTCGGGTTTTACCCGACCAAGGGCTGTTGTTTCGGCGATCTAACCCCGTTTAGGTCGGCGAAGTATCTCAGAAGCTGTTCGTCCATAGGGCTACATTCGCTACGTTTTCTTCTACTCAGGGCTGGCATCGAGTCAAACCCAGGGCCAGAAACCTACACCTGCTGTGTATGCCAGAGACGACTACACCACAACTCCACCTCAGTCAAGTGCAATGCTTGCTATTTGGGTGGCCACATCTGTGGCTCCCAACCAGAAACTGCTTGCAGAGCATCGTGTTGTGCTCCCTAATTGGGAGCATTTTCGCCTCATCGTGGAGGTGGTGTTCTGGTGACATCAGGAGGCATCCGGTCGCTATCCTAAGTGCTGTGTTTTGTACTGTCTGTAGCTTCATCCACTGCGTCCTACTAGTCCCCGGCGACCACACTGGTGCTGCGTAGTTAAAAACCGGCCGGCCTTTTGCCTTGTATGTTGCCAGCAACGTTTCTTTGTCTTTGGGGACAGGGCTAGACAGTGAAGAAGCGAGAAAGTTCGGAGAGATACCCGTTTACTTTCGAACACAGGTCATCAATTCCATTCCCGGTCGCCATGATCGAGAAATCGTCGGCGTAAGAGACAATCGAGACTCCCTCTGGTGGTTGAGGGAGCTTTGAAATGTAAAAGTTAAACAGTAGCGGGGAAAGGACACCACCCTGTGGAACCTCCTGTTTTATTTTTCTAAGTTTGCTCGATTTGTCTCTAAACATTACCGACGAGTGTCGACCACTCAGATAATTTGCCGACCACCGTTTGAGCCTCTGTGGGAGAGAGGAAGCCTCTATATCTTCTAGTAGCGTAGAGTGGCTGACAGTGTCAAAAGCCTTTGACAGGTCCAACGCTACTAGAATCGTTCTCTCACAGGGACGTTTACGGTTAAGGCCACGAGTTATCTGAGTGTTTATGGCGTTAAGTGCTGTTGTTGTACTGTGCACTTTACGGAAACCATGCTGATGCTTCGCTGGGGTCAAGTGGTTTGTGAAATACGGGAGTAGCA
>NW_016159901.1:49867-71091 GCF_001687245.7 Rhagoletis zephyria | reverse complement strand
GACAGCTGCTTGCAGAGGAGCCCTCGCCAAGGCACGTCAGGAGGCATCTATATGAACTGACGGACGAAGTCCAGAGGTTCATTAAGCAGCCTCTGGACACGTCAGCTTACTGACAGACCCTGAACGGCATTCACAGGGACGCAGTCTCGAGTTATGTAGACTCTAGACCTGTGAATGCCGTTCTAGACACCCAAACACTGGACATCGACGCGACGGAGCTCCATCTGCCTCGGGAGACCTGAACAACAATAGCCCAACTTCGCGCTGGCTACTGCAGCAGGCTAAACTCCTACCTGAGTAGGCTAAATGCGGATGTGCCGAACGAATGTCCGGCATGCGGAGAGACCCCTCACGACTCGAAACATCTCTTCGCATGCCCAGAAAACCCCACAACCCTAACGGCGTCGTCCCTGTGGACTGTCCCCATAGAGGCTCCACGCTTCTTGGGGCTGCCGTTAGTGGAACTCGACGACAACGACAGAGATATCAACCGATCTGGGCGGGGTTGTTGTAGCCGCTACAACAATAACAACAACGAATGGGGTTGCCACCTGTTTGTAAAGTCGAATTTAATTAAGCTAAAATAATAATTACGTTAAACCATAAGCCATCGCATTTGTTATTTTATTACAAATACATACATTTTTAATCAGTGATTTGTTCTGATTACATTCCTTTTAAAATACTGGACTCTTAAATTAACTCAGGAATGTTTTTACTCTTCACTTATTTCTTGCTAAATATGTAAAATTTTTCATTTGTCTGACACTCATATTGATATACATATTTCAGTTACCTTAGTACCTTAATTAAAGTAAAATTGATTTTTTAAACATGTGGCAACCCTTCTACGTGTCGTTTAGAAGTAAAGTATTTTCAAAACTAGTTCAATTGATACCCATATTGTAATATCTAATTCATTTAACTTATTAAATAATTTTAATAAAATTTGTAACAGGTGGCAACCCTTTTCAAAAATAAAAAGCTTTATTGCACATCTGCAGGCCAAGCCCTGTCATTTGACTCCTCACTTTTGAAAATAGAACGAGCTATATGTACATACCAATGTAAAAGCCACAAGAACCCAAATTTTCAACTGCAAACTGCATTTACAGTGAAAGTATGAAAGTTATCCGAAAACTTGCATTTTTGAATTTAGCGTCCTCAATTTTACTAAGAAGCGAATTTTCATTTAAATCCGTCCATAATTCTATTTTTGCCCACATTTTATATGGCACTGTGTGTCGCGGTAACACTGCATATGAATGCATAATACGCGAAGACTTTTTCGTCATATCAAATCTGTACCGTTAGTTCGATTTTACAAAATGAGGTATCAAATTAAAGGCAATCGCCTGCGGATGTGTAACAAATCCTTAATTTCTCAAAAAGAGTTGCCACCTAATAAAAAAAATTTAATTCAAATTAAATCGATTATTACACTATAAGTATCGATCGAAAGCCTTGAGATTTCTAATTATATGTAGTAGGATTGCCCCCTGTTTCAAAAAGCAAGTTCGACTTAAATAAAGGCAAAAAATTGAAATGTATATCCCGATATGGATGTCAGACGAAAGAGGTTGTGGTTAGAAAATATTTTAAATATTTTGCGGACGGTTGCCACCTTGTTACAAAGTTAGATTCAATACAAGCAATATACTAAATAAATTACTTCAATATGAATATATATCAAAATTGCTTTGAAGAAACTTTGGCCCGTATTATGAGTTGCATTCGATCTTCGACTGTGGTCGAAAGTGCTGATCGAACGAATTTTCATTTGGTATTATGGCGCTCATTCGATGAAGAATAGCGCTATTGTGAATTTCGCTTGTTTAGGTTGTTCACAATAGTATATTTTCACCGCTGAGAAGCTTTGTTTACAAATCGAGCAAACTAAATAGTGTGCTTATAAAATTGTAAATTTGTGCAAATTAAAATGAAATAAAAAAGAAAGCGAGTTTATAAAAACGTGGTAAAAATTAGTACAACGGAGTTCTGGCTCAACGATTCGTCGGAGGAGAGAGCTTAGAAAACTGGCCAGGAGCAGAACAAATTTGAGAGAGTTAAGTGTAGTCTTTCGAATATATTTTGACATCGAATATATTTAAGAAATTTTGTGATCCAAATCTATTTAAAATATATTAAAACTATAAACAGTTCTATGATTTTGTTCTCAGAGATCTTGCCAACAGAGTATTGGCATTTTCTTTCATAAGTAAAACTAGCCTTTCGAGCTTGTATTTAGTATTCACGACGTTAGAACTGCATAAAATTAATAAAAATTGTTTAAAAATAGTGTCTAAATCAAATGCAAAATCATAAATTTTTCACAATTTTCTGACACTTCGCTACACCAACGAAAGCAAAATTCTGGGCCCGAATCGCGGCATTCGTGATCGAGTGATTACTCGTTTCGAATCGAATGAAACAAAATGGCAGCTGCTTTCTCCACAATACAATTTAAACGAATGAAGCACACTCGCTATCGAATGCCGCGATCTCATAATCGAATTTCGATTCGAGTTACGTTCGATATCAGCGATTCAGGCCCTGTTCGCCAAAAAATTCGATGCTTAACGAAAATTTCGACACACTTGCATAGCTCATAATACGAATTTCACTTTCGATCTTCGATAGCCACACACATTTTTGTTGAGGCTTCAAGTATACGTTTATGAATTGTGTCCAAAAGCAACCATCTTGTTTAAAACAATAAAAATAAAGCTAAATAATACAAAGGTTACCTCTTTTTTTTTAGCCCATGTATGTACGTAGGCTTTTTTAATACACTCATAGTGAGTATTCAGAATCTCTTGGATCAAATTGAACTTTTTCTTGTGATACGATCTAATACATATACAGTGGTGGAAGAAATAATAGAAACTTTTTACTTTGACCAGTTTTGGCTATATTACTTTGTTTATTCGATGTTTAATGTTTTTGTATAAAAGTCTAGCGCAATATATAACACACACTATATAAATCCATATTTCAAAGTTTGTACAAAAATTATAAAAATTCAACAAATTTTAACAAAATCCCCCAAAAATTTCAAACTTTTTAATCAGATTTTTTTGAAAAATTTTGGTAATGCAGTTTCATAGCCCATTAAATTTTAGGAGGTAAAAGTGCAAACCGCAAGACACTAGAAAATCGCATTGATTTTTAATATTTTTTTTTGCTGACGCTGCTAGGCATTTCCTTCCATATAAAAAGAAATTTTGTGCATGGTCGAGCATACTTTATATGGAAGAAAACGCACAACACCGCCAGCTAAATAAATTATTAAAAATCAACGCGATTTTCTAGCGTCTTGCGGCTTGCAGTTTTACCTACTAAAATTTAATGGGCTATAAAACTGCATACCCAAAATTTTTCAAAAAAATCTGATTGAAAAGTTTGAAATTTTTGGGGAATTTTGATAAAATTTGTTGAATTTTTATAATTTTTGTACAAACTTTGAAATGTGGATTTATATGGTGTGTGTTAATATATTGCGCTAGACTTTTATACAAAAATATTAAACATCGAATAAACATAGTAATATAGCCAAAACTGGTCAAAGTAAAAAGTTTCTATTATTTCTTCCACCACTGTATGTATAAAAATCCATTTAGTTGACACGTTTACTAATATTCGTGTAACCGATACCCACGCATGTCATCAGTACTTTTTGCGCCCCTGGCAGTGCATCTTGTTCATCGTCACTTTTTGGATTTTCCAACTTGAATGTTATAGAAAAGAAGTCGCGCAAATTTTGCAGAAAGTGTATGGTATACGTGGAAAGTGGACCTAAATAGGGAGACTTATTAAAGAGCTATGTATATTGAATAAAACATCATTTTACCAGTCAAGAATTTTGAAACATTTTTCTGACTCAACGCCATGAATAGAGTAACAAGCCACTGATACGAAGAGTCGCAGCAACCTCCGCGATAAATTTCATCAAGCAACTTCATCGCAGCTTCACGGCCCAAATCTTCAGGTACTGACGGATCGTTTCCCTGCTCAAGTAATGCTTTTATATTTTTAATATTTATAACATAGGGAAAACATACATCATCTTTGCTATTTGATATGCTTTCTGCGGCGTAACTAACATCGTCTGTCGTCTCTGCTATTAAACAAATACCGAATCCAGGGGAATTACCAGACATTTTACCACGATTCTGATCTGTGTAGATGTACACGTCAGGCAAAAACTTTAGCATCACTCCTTTTGCTGCTTCAACCGTACGATTAGCCATTGCTGGCGATACTTTGCAAGCGTATACTGTGCCGCGTATTCGTTTTACCATGCCTTGTGATTGTAATTGCAGTGCCCGCAAATTTTTTCGCACAGGACATCGAAATTGGATTTCACCACCGCCAAGAGGAGGGACACCTCTACGTACTACTTTTAGCTCTAGTCCATCATCCACAATTAAGAAACGTTTTAAAACAGGTAGCGCTGACCCTTTAATGTGATCTATGGATGGCGAATCTTTGCTATTTGTAACACCTTTTAGAGTTGCGTTAATTGGGTTTTTACAGAATGGGCCAAGGGCTATCAATGCATCCAAAAAGTAGCCTATACCACGATACACGCAACAGTCGTGTTGCAATGCACCGCCATATAACAAACCTGGTGTGAAGAGTATTGAAGTTCCCGATGGATTAAGTTCAATTTTGGTCCCATTTGTTAGTTTATCAAGTAGCCGTATGAAACCTATTTCGTATTCTCGAAGACCAGGAGCCTTATCATCATCTAAATTAATATGTGTAATTTTCACAGGTTTTCCACTAAGGCAGGAAAGTATAAGTCGCTGAAAATATAACAACCATCCGGTTCAAAATAGTGTACGAGTAATATTTTTCCAAGTTCACCTGTTTCAAGAAGTTGCTGCCTTTATAAATTAAGCTATTTCCCTCTTGTGCTATAGGTGGCATATTTTTACAAATCTGTTTAATGTAAATTTTTCAAAAAATTAAAAACTGTAAAATTGTTTATATCTGGGGCACGTGTATTCAAACGTCAAAGCGAGTAAACAAACGAGGTTTGGCAGCACCGACAAGAAGTCCAAAAAAAAATCGATTATGACATCGACACATACACATACAATTTGTTTAATTCTCGACACATCATCGATGTCTATAGAGTGGAACGATTAAAAGCGAAACTTGGAAAAGTAGGTTTTTTCCCTAACAATCCGGACCGGATCCGGTAATTAGAGAATAGCGAAAAGTTTGCTATCAAAAGTGAAACAAAGTCCAGAAGTACAGGAACGCAAAAAATCACATTTCGTGCCCAGTATTTGAGAAACAGGTGATTCACGTGGTTTTTGTCACTTAAATGCAAACAGTTGGTAATTGAATTTCGGAGTAAGAGTCCGGGTAAAACTTCGTCAGAGTGCACCACGCTTTGAACAAAATGACTTTTGTGGGAGGGTAGAGGGGGTCCTACACATCACAAAATTTAACCCAACAAAATGTACGATAACAAACCATTTCAAACAAAGGGAAATCTTTAGCTGTTTGTATAACGATTTAGCTGTGGGGGCGGAGGGGGGGCCGTGGATCCCCAAACCCCTCCTAAACGAAGGAGGATGAACGCCGCTTTATGAAAAGTCACCCCTCATCATACCTGCTCCCCCCCTAAAAACCCCTTGGGAGCTGTTTTAAAATAGGGCAATTTTAGATTTTTGGCAAGTAAAAAACAAAGTTAAACTTGCGTCCGAAGAAGGGGGGCTGAACACCCTTTGCAGAGAACACCTATCTGCGTAGGCGGCCTTTGGCCGCGCTTAGGGATTATAACCCTTTGTTGTAGATTATTGAGAATAGCGCAGATTAAGCCAATAGATAAATGATAATCGAAATAAAATTGTAGACTTTTTATTTGAGAAAATATAGTTCGCTTTTATGGAACGTTTTTTATTTGGTGTTAACCGCTTGAAAAATTGTCGCTGAAAGTAAAAAGGTGTTCGCACGAGGCGATTTTGCGGAAAAAAAGTTGAATGGCTAAATGTTGGCTGGCGACCAACTTTGTTGAAAGCGATTAAATGAAAGGCCGTTCAACCAAAAATAGAATGCAAAGTTGGACAATGCAAACGCCTTTTTATGGCGAATATTTTGATATTTTTAATATTTTTATTGAGCTTTGTACCACGATTGTTTATTAGGAAAAATTGAAAAAGCAATAAAGTCTAAGTGGTAGAAGTTATAGCACTATTTAGGAGATCACCACAGCTCCTCATCAGACTTCTTTTTTTCCTAATAAGCAATCGTGGTACAAAGCTCAATAAAAATATTAAAAATAAAAATGTTAACAAGCCACAATAACAGTGACAAAATACATTTTTTTTATATTTGATATTTTTAGCCATTCCACTTTTTTTTTCGTGCAACCCTGAGTGAGTTGAACGCAAAAGTTGCCTGAAAAATCGCCGCGTGCGAAAGCCCTATAAGAAAACAGTATGCTAATAAAAATGAAGTTTACAAAAGAAAAGGGACGTTCAGTGAGTGAGTGCGTTCACAAACCAGTGTTGTCCAATTTATCGACTTTGTTTGGTACAATGTATTTTTCAACACTCCCACTCATTGTTGCAAACAAAACGAAAACTTATGATGTCAACTCCATCAAACCACAGAGATATTTATGTCGACTCTTATTCAACGGCTTGGTAAGAATGTCCGCTATTTGTTCATCAGTGCTAAAATATCCCAAGTCGAAGCAACCATCTTGATACCTTTCTCTGATGAAATGGTATTGAACATCGATGTGTTTTGTTCTTTTGTGGAACACCGGATTTTTAATCAGATGTATTGCGCTCTGATTATCCATATACAATTTTGCATCCAAATCTGATCTCAATAACAGACCAGACCAGCTCCTATATTGCTTGACATGCCGCAATATACTCAGATTCTATTGAAGATGTTGAAACAGATTGTTGCCTCATTGATGCCCAACTAATGACACCGAAGCCCATGCTGAAAACATAACCGCTTGTTGATCTTCTTGTTGCACTATCTCCAGCGTTGTCAGCATCGCTATATCCAACCAGATTCAGTTGAGTATCGCTTTTATAAAGAATACCCATTTGGATTGTGCCCCTCACATACCTCAGAATGCGCTTCACTGCATTCACATGAGCTGAAGTTGGCTTCTCGAGATACCGACTTACTGTCATACCTAAACAAAAGCGTCAGCGTTGTCTGGCTGTCAATAAATTCTCATGCCCATACAATTTGTATGAAGCATACCGAAACAACGCGGCTTCAACGCTGAGAGGTTGGAAAATCCGATTTTGACAGGGCGTTAGGTATTGAAGTTGGCTGCAGAAAATGGCAAAACTGTCATTTTCGTGTTACACACAAACAAACCTATGCTTATTTTTGGTGTTATTTCTGCATTTGACGTAGCGTTGACGCTTTTGTTTAGGCATGGCACTTCGGCGCTAACGCTAGGCTTCAAAAACCGCTCCGCCCAACGCTTTTGTTTAGGTATGGCAGTTACAACGCCGACGGCATAACTTATATCTGGACGTGTCCCGGTTGCCAAATACATTAAGCTTCCTACTGCTTCTCGGTAGGGGTAGGCTGTGTCTCCCTCGTCATTTACGAAATCGCCAAGATTCTGATTGTGATCCATTGGTGTTGACACAATTTTACATTCTATCATGCCAAACCGATTCAATATTTTCTTGGCATAAGCACCCTGGTGTATGTGTATTGATCCATCTTGAAGCTGTTGAACCTCGAGACCCAAAAAACGATTTACATCTGAAACTTGTATCTCGAACCTTTCGCGTAGATGTAAAATAATTGCATCGACTTCACCTTTGTCGTTGGTTACTATTAAACCATCATCCACGTAAATTGCAATTACTGTCATTGCACCATCTTTGTAGCGAGTGAATACACATGCGTCCACATTGCGACGAGAAACGACGTAAATTCCCCGTTCCAGCACCGTGACGCCTGCTTCAGACCATACAAACTTTTATTCAATTTACATACACGCCCACTACCATCGTTATATCCAACCGGTTGTCTCATGAAAATATGTTCTTTCAGGTTTCCATACAGGAATGCAGTCTTGACGGCAAACTGCTTTAACTGCATTTTATTCATTGCTGCCAATGATAAAATTGCGCGAATCGATGTGTACTTAACTACGGGGCTGAATGTTTCCTCATAGTCCACACCATATTGTTGCGTGAAGCCACGAATTACCATACCNACCGCAGCCAATGCTGAAAACATAACCGCTTGTTGATCTTCTTGTTGCACTATCTCCAGCGTAGTCAGCATCGCTATATCCAACCAGATTCAGTTGAGTATCGCTTTTATAAAGAATACCCATTTGGATTGTGCCCCTCACATACCTCAGAATGCGCTTCACTGCATTCACATGAGCTGAAGTTGGCTTCTCGAGATACCGACTTACTGTCATACCTAAACAAAAGCGTCAGCGTTGTCTGGCTGTCAATAAATTCTCATGCCCATACAATTTGTATGAAGCATACCGAAACAACGCGGCTTCAACGCTGAGAGGTTGGAAAATCCGATTTTGACAGGGCGTTAGGTATTGAAGTTGGCTGCAGAAAATGGCAAAACTGTCATTTTCGTGTTACACACAAACAAACCTATGCTTATTTTTGGTGTTATTTCTGCATTTGACGTAGCGTTGACGCTTTTGTTTAGGCATGGCACTTCGGCGCTAACGCTAGGCTTCAAAAACCGCTCCGCCCAACGCTTTTGTTTAGGTATGGCAGTTACAACGCCGACGGCATAACTTATATCTGGACGTGTCCCGGTTGCCAAATACATTAAGCTTCCTACTGCTTCTCGGTAGGGGTAGGCTGTGTCTCCCTCGTCATTTACGAAATCGCCAAGATTCTGATTGTGATCCATTGGTGTTGACACAATTTTACATTCTATCATGCCAAACCGATTCAATATTTTCTTGGCATAAGCACCCTGGTGTATGTGTATTGATCCATCTTGAAGCTGTTGAACCTCGAGACCCAAAAAACGATTTACATCTGAAACTTGTATCTCGAACCTTTCGCGTAGATGTAAAATAATTGCATCGACTTCACCTTTGTCGTTGGTTACTATTAAACCATCATCCACGTAAATTGCAATTACTGTCATTGCACCATCTTTGTAGCGAGTGAATACACATGCGTCCACATTGCGACGAGAAACGACGTAAATTCCCCGTTCCAGCACCGTGACGCCTGCTTCAGACCATACAAACTTTTATTCAATTTACATACACGCCCACTACCATCGTTATATCCAACTGGTTGTCTCATGAAAATATGTTCTTTCAGGTTTCCATACAGGAATGCAGTCTTGACGTCAACTGCTTTAACTGCATTTTATTCATTGCTGCCAATGATAAAATTGCGCGAATCGATGTGTACTTAACTACGGGGCTGAATGATTCCTCATAGTCCACACCATATTGTTGCGTGAAGCCACGAATTACCATACGAGCTTTGTATCTTTCGATTGAACCATCTCTATTCTCTTTCAATTTGAATACCCAGCGATTGTCGATAACCTTTTGCCNTAAGCTTCCTACTGCTTCTCGGTAGGGGTAGGCTGTGTCTCCCTCGTCATTTACGAAATCGCCAAGATTCTGATTGTGATCCATTGGTGTTGACACAATTTTACATTCTATCATGCCAAACCGATTCAATATTTTCTTGGCATAAGCACCCTGGTGTATGTGTATTGATCCATCTTGAAGCTGTTGAACCTCGAGACCCAAAAAACGATTTACATCTGAAACTTGTATCTCGAACCTTTCGCGTAGATGTAAAATAATTGCATCGACTTCACCTTTGTCGTTGGTTACTATTAAACCATCATCCACGTAAATTGCAATTACTGTCATTGCACCATCTTTGTAGCGAGTGAATACACATGCGTCCACATTGCGACGAGAAACGACGTAAATTCCCCGTTCCAGCACCGTGACGCCTGCTTCAGACCATACAAACTTTTATTCAATTTACATACACGCCCACTACCATCGTTATATCCAACCGGTTGTCTCATGAAAATATGTTCTTTCAGGTTTCCATACAGGAATGCAGTCTTGACGTCAACTGCTTTAACTGCATTTTATTCATTGCTGCCAATGATAAAATTGCGCGAATCGATGTGTACTTAACTACGGGGCTGAATGATTCCTCATAGTCCACACCATATTGTTGCGTGAAGCCACGAATTACCATACGAGCTTTGTATCTTTCGATTGAACCATCTCTATTCTCTTTCAATTTGAATACCCAGCGATTGTCGATAACCTTTTGCCTTTCAGGTGGTTCAACCAAATCCCAGGTGTTGTTCTTGATTAACGAATTGTACTCTTCCTCCATTGCACGCTTCCACTGCTCTGCATTTGTCGATTGCACTGCCTCTTCATATGTTACCGGCTCAATCACGGTCGCAGAACATACAGTTTCAATCAAACGCTCTGGGGGCTTGATTTCTTGTCGTAATTCATACCTTTGGTTGTTTCTTTGGCCTACGTTGTCTTCTTGTGCGTCTTCAAAATGATCATCATCGCTGGTAACAGCTTCACTATTTGGTGCTTGATACCGAACAATTACCTCCTCTTCACTATCGGAGCTGTCCCGAATTACGAACCTTTTTGAATCAACTTCATGGAAACGAACATAACAGCCGAGAAAGATCTTTTGGTTCTCTGGATCATATAAGCGAAAATTCTTGATAGTGGGCTCAAAACCAACTAAATGCACCTTTTTTGCCTTTGGATCCCACTTCTTCCGACCCTTTTGCACTGGAACTTGTACAAAACATTCAGTTCCAAAGATCTTGATATGACCCAAGTATGGTTTTCGACCAAACCATTTTTCGTATGGTGTGCTGCCAATACACTTGCTATTTGTTGTACGATTCAACAAGTATGTGGCTGTTCGTACCGCCTCAGGCCATAAAAACTTGGACAACCCGCTTGCAATCAGCATGGTTCTTGCACTTTCCTGGATGGTTCTATTTTCTCGTTCAACTCGACCATTCTGTTCCGGGGTATATGGTGTGATGTATTCAATTTGAATGCCTTCATCGCTGAGTAATTTCTTGACCCTTTGATTCACAAATTTCGTCCCATTATCAAAACGAACGAATTTGAGCACCATTCATATTGCGAGCCATGGGGATAAACGATTTCAAACATTCATATACCTCATCCTTGGTCTTCAGCAAATACGTAAATCGAAAGGTTGTTGCTTCGTCTTTAATCAAAAAATAATAATTGTAGCCGCCAATTCCACTCTCTTCCATGGGACCGCGCACATCCATATGTAAATACTCCCCCGGAACCGATGAACATTGTCGTTGAGGCAATCTTTTATGTGATGATCTGGACATTTTACNCCAATTCCACTCTCTTCCATGGGACCGCGCACATCCATATGTAAATACTCGCCCGGAACCGATGAACATTGTCGTTGAGGCAATCTTTTATGTGATGATCTGGACATTTTACCGAATTGACAGTCTTCGCAGAAAAAATGTTCGCTGTCCGACAGCTCGACACCCATTACTAGACCATCTTTACACATCCTTTTGATAGACTCAACATTGATATGACCCTGACGACGATGCCAATGTTGAAGTGATACAGCCGCTACATTCGCATATTCATCTATGCGCAAACGAAAATCCATTCGGAGCTGATTCATTTCGTTAAGCTTACCGGTTGCAACAATTCTGTTAGCTTTGTCGATTATTCTGCAACCATTTTTGTCGATTAATACAGTTGAACCTTTTTCCGTCAATAATGCAGTTGAAAATAAATTTTCCTTAATCTTTGGTACGTATAAAACGTTTTCCAAACGACGTGGCTCCCACGGATTGTTTACCCTTGCATCGATTAGAATTGTGCCAATTCCACGTATTTCTAAGCTGAAGCGATCGGCTAACTTGACCGTTTTATTTCCGGTGTAATATTTTAACTCTGTAAACCATTCACGACGGGAAGTCATGTGGCTTGATGCACCGGAATCAGCACACCAAAAATCTGATTTTGATTCGTCTTTTCCGTCCGAACTTACAACAGAACACCATGAAACCTCATTGCCACCACTGGATGCAAATTTGTGCTTTGGACATTTTTTGTCCTTTGCCCAATGTCCGGTCTGGCCACATGCATTGCATTTGGTTTTCTTTTTTAAATCGTTTATGTTAAATTTTGATTTTGGTTTCAATTCAGTTTTTCGTTTATGCATTGCTGCAAATGCTGCATCTGATGTGGAGACTTGTTANCGACACCCATTACTAGACCATCTTTACACATCCTTTTGATAGACTCAACATTGATATGACCCTGACGACGATGCCAATGTTGAAGTGATACAGCCGCTACATTCGCATATTCATCTATGCGCAAACGAAAATCCATTCGGAGCTGATTCATTTCGTTAAGCTTACCGGTTGCAACAATTCTGTTAGCTTTGTCGATTATTCTGCAACCATTTTTGTCGATTAATACAGTTGAACCTTTTTCCGTCAATAATGCAGTTGAAAATAAATTTTCCTTAATCTTTGGTACGTATAAAACGTTTTCCAAACGACGTGGCTCCCACGGATTGTTTACCCTTGCATCGATTAGAATTGTGCCAATTCCACGTATTTCTAAGCTGAAGCGATCGGCTAACTTGACCGTTTTATTTCCGGTGTAATATTTTAACTCTGTAAACCATTCACGACGGGAAGTCATGTGGCTTGATGCACCGGAATCAGCACACCAAAAATCTGATTTTGATTCGTCTTTTCCGTCCGAACTTACAACAGAACACCATGAAACCTCATTGCCACCTGAATCTGCCTTCTTTTTGCTTCCACTGGATGCAAATTTGTGCTTTGGACATTTTTTGTCCTTTGCCCAATGTCCGGTCTGGCCACATGCATTGCATTTGGTTTTCTTTTTTAAATCGTTTATGTTAAATTTTGATTTTGGTTTCAATTCAGTTTTTCGTTTATGCATTGCTGCAAATGCTGCATCTGATGTGGAGACTTGTTATCCGCTAATGCGGTTTAAATTGTCCTCTTCTAACTGCAGTGATGACATCAACGTATCAAGTGTGCGGGTGTCTTTGGTATTATACCAAACCGTTTTGTAGTTGTTGAATTTAACCGGCAGACTGCTAATTATAGGCATCATTTTCAACGTGTCAGACAATTTCTCGCCTTGCTGCTCGATTTCAGATGCCAACTGGTTCACTTTGGCAAAGTATCCGGCGACGGGTTTCATCATCCGCCATTTTGAGCGAGAAATATTCTTCGTAAAGTGTCATTATGCGAATTGCGGAATTCTTTTCGTAGACACTGCTTAACTTTTCCATCATTTCTTTTGCGTGTTGCATGCCAATACAAGATTTGCACGCACTGTGTCTATTGATTGAATTATCGCGTTCATTGATTTTCCTTCATTTCGCTCATATTGCTCTTTCTCCAGGTCTGGAGCGTCTTGTGCTGGTACTTTTCCATGTATATTGTCGGTTAGACCACGTGCCCTAATGTACGCGGTTATTTGAAATTTCCATAGCCTATAATTTGAACCATTTAATTTGTGTCCGACGAAGTTAGTTTCCTCTCTTTTGTCTGCAAAAGAATCCATTTTTAAATAAGAAATTCAAGGCAAAATATTTGAAATAAATATACGACGATATTTTCGTTTTTCTTGGAATCCACTGTTTCGTCTTGCTTTTCTTGTAATTCGATGACGGCGATCGAATATACTTTTAGTGTATACCGTACGATAACTGGACGTAACGGGTAACCGTGACTTGCGAATATTGCACACAATTGTGAAATACACCTGTTGTTTTTACGGCGATGATTTCANTTCATCTATGCGCAAACGAAAATCCATTCGGAGCTGATTCATTTCGTTAAGCTTACCGGTTGCAACAATTCTGTTAGCTTTGTCGATTATTCTGCAACCATTTTTGTCGATTAATACAGTTGAACCTTTTTCCGTCAATAATGCAGTTGAAAATAAATTTTCCTTAATCTTTGGTACGTATAAAACGTTTTCCAAACGACGTGGCTCCCACGGATTGTTTACCCTTGCATCGATTAGAATTGTGCCAATTCCACGTATTTCTAAGCTGAAGCGATCGGCTAACTTGACCGTTTTATTTCCGGTGTAATATTTTAACTCTGTAAACCATTCACGACGGGAAGTCATGTGGCTTGATGCACCGGAATCAGCACACCAAAAATCTGATTTTGATTCGTCTTTTCCGTCCGAACTTACAACAGAACACCATGAAACCTCATTGCCACCTGAATCTGCCTTCTTTTTGCTTCCACTGGATGCAAATTTGTGCTTTGGACATTTTTTGTCCTTTGCCCAATGTCCGGTCTGGCCACATGCATTGCATTTGGTTTTCTTTTTTAAATCGTTTATGTTAAATTTTGATTTTGGTTCAATTCAGTTTTTCGTTTATGCATTGCTGCAAATGCTGCATCTGATGTGGAGACTTGTTATCCGCTAATGCGGTTTAAATTGTCCTCTTCTAACTGCAGTGATGACATCAACGTATCAAGTGTGCGGGTGTCTTTGGTATTATACCAAACCGTTTTGTAGTTGTTGAATTTAACCGGCAGACTGCTAATTATACGCATCATTTTCAACGTGTCAGACAATTTCTCGCCTTGCTGCTCGATTTCAGATGCCAACTGGTTCACTTTGGCAAAGTATCCGGCGACTGTTTCATCATCCGCCATTTTGAGCGAGAAATATTCTTCGTAAAGTGTCATTATGCGAATTTCGGAATTCTTTTCGTAGACACTGCTTAACTTTTACATCATTTCTTTTGCTGTGTTGCATGCCAATACAAGACTTGCACGCTCTGTGTCTATTGATTGAATTATCGCGTTCATTGATTTTCCTTCATTTCGCTCATATTGCTCTTTCTCCAGGTCTGGAGCGTCTTGTGCTGGTACTTTTCCATGTATATTGTCGGTTAGACCACGTGCCCTAATGTACGCGGTTATTTGAAATTTCCATAGGCTATAATTTGAACCATTTAATTTGTGTCCGACGAAGTTAGTTTCCTCTCTTTTGTCTGCAAAAGAATCCATTTTTAAATAAGAAATTCAAGGCAAAATATTTGAAATAAATATACGACGATATTTTCGTTTTTCTTGGAATCCACTGTTTCGTCTTGCTTTTCTTGTAATTCGATGACGGCGATCGAATATACTTTTAGTGTATACCGTACGATAACTGGACGTAACGGGTAACCGTGACTTGCAAATATTGCACACAATTGTGAAATACACCTGTTGTTTTTACGGCGATGATTTTAGATTAATTTTCCACCACTATTGTTTTTTTTTTTTGTTTTCAAAACTCTGTATACTCAGTCTCAATTTTTTTCGATGCAAAAACTTTTCCATGTACGCTTCGACGAGACGACTTGATGAAAAAAAAAAGTTGTGCATACACCTAACACTGCTCGACGACGTGATCTGATCTTAATTTATTCAATTGGAAGCTTCTTGGTCCATAACCTGTTGTAGATTATTGAGAATAGCGAAGATTAAGCCAATAGATAAATGATAATCGAAATAAAATTGTAGACCTTTTATTTGAGAAAATATAGTTCGCTTTTATGGAACGTTTCTTTATTTGGTGTTAACCGCTTGAAAAATTGTCGCTGAAAGTAAAAAGGTGTTCGCACGAGGCGATTTTGCGGAAAAAAAGTTGAATGGCTAAATGTTGGCTGGCGACCAACTTTGTTGAAAGCGATTAAATGAAAGGCCGTTCAACCAAAAGTAGAATGCAAAGTTGGACAATGCAAACGCCTTTTTATGGCGAATATTTTGATATTTTTTTTTAAATATTTTTATTGAGCTTTGTACCACGATTGTTTATTAGGAAAAATTGAAAAAGCAACAAAGTCTAAGCGGTAGAAGTTATAGCACTATTTCGGAGATCACCACATCTCCTCATCAGACTTCTTTTTAGTGATATGTTAAAACAGACAGTTGCCCACCTGAGAAAACGGGACAAAGTTAAAACAGAAATTTGACAGATGTTAAGCCACATTTAGTAGAAAACTGAGACGTGGGGTTATTTTGCTCTCTGTGAGCGTAATTCCCTCAATTTTCCCATTCTTCTTCTTCCTGATAATTATCTGCTAGAAAGGAAAAGAAACAAAGCCACTACTTCCAAGTAAAGGTATCGATACCTGCATGGTATCGTTTCATTCCTAGCCGTCAGCCTGCTGCAATTTTGTTTACCGAATCACCATAATGCTTGAAATACAATACCGGCGAACGGCAAACTTCGCCGATTTGCGATGTTGCTTCATTCGAGCTATTTCGCATACTTAAACAGAATTAGAGCGGTAGCAGAAACAGCTGATACCATTTGGTCGCCTTTACAATTTGGGTGACCATATTTAGAAAAAACAAAACCATATTTAGAAATGAGAAAATGATAACAAATATAAATGTAAAACAAAAAGAGATTATTATATATTATTTTAATTCAAGCCAGATTAAACGAATCCACAACTATGTTTTTCAAACAACAAAAATAACTCGTGTTTATGTTATTTTCTTCTAAAACTTTGAAAGCAAAAAAGAAATACGGTCACCTTTGGCTCATACAGCTGTCATCGCCCAGCAGGGCGATAGAAATAAATCTATCGCCATGAAACCCAGCGAACGAACTTCGCATTTCGCTTTGGCTGTGTTCAATTTCATAGGCTTGCGGGTGTTCTAATTTTGGCCCGCGCGAATTTCGCTGTGGTCAGTTCGGTGGCGTTAGTTGTTTTCGTATTCTCCAGCAAAAAATATCCAGTAACTTGCCAGGAAGCAAATTTCGGAGAGTAAGCCAATATTTACTCCCAATGAGAGAAATATGCAAGCACGAAAACGCAAAACCAGCAAGAAGTTGCATGATTTATGAACAGCTGATTAATTTGTTATTTTCCGACGCAATTTTCGAAGAAGAAGGGTATTTCCCATCTTAATGTATATTTAATAGGTTTATTTTGTCAATTGCAACCCTAAAATCACTACAAACAACTCTTTTGGTAATGTGAAATGCATTGTGCATGCTATCATCTGTTTTTCTTACTAACAAATAGGTACTATTAAAAATTTTCTCTCTCAATTCTTTCTCTTTCGCTGGTTTCTTGCATGTTTTTGCGTACGAAAACGACATCCAGTAAAACCCAGTAAATTTAGTACCGGATTTTACTGGACAGTGCGTACGCGAACAGGGCTATTGTATTTCAGCTATAACTAGGTTCTTTCCCGTGCACAACGTGGGATCCCCCGGGTGCCCAAAATAGCCCAGAATGGTAATTATCTAGGTGAGCTTTCAACCCCCAAAATTGGTCAAAATTTTGGAAAGGGGGTACCATTAGAATCGTCTGGATCCCAATAACAAGAATCCGAAAGCGGAAATTAACTTTTTTTACCCGATCAAAAGTTATTAACCTACGCAGAAAGGTGTTCTCTGCAAAAGGTGTTCAGCGCCTTTTCTTCGCAACACAGAAAGAGAATTCTACTCTGTGAGGGTTATAATCCCTAACTGCGGCCGAAGGCCGCCTATTTAGAAAGAAGTTCTGCGCAGAAATACTTCGGCTTCTTTTTATGGCAATACATAAAGGAGAAGGAAGTGAGGGTTACAATCCGTAATTATCTAGGTGGGCTTTCAACCCCCAATATTGGTCAAACTTTTGGAGAGGGGGTACCATTAGACGCGTCTGACCCCAATAATAAGAATCCGAAAGCGGAAATTAACTTTTTTTACCCGATCAAAAGTTATTAACAAAAAATTTTGGGGGTTGAAAGCCCAACTAGATAATTACCCCCAGAATTCATTCCCGTACTCAACAAAATGGGTAATAGAGGTCGAAAGTTGGTACGTATTGGATCGTAAGTGTCCTCTTCTCGAAACAGCTCGGACTCTGGGTTGACTTCGCGACTTTGAACAAGACGACTTTATGGGGGGTGTAGAGGGGGTGGTACACATCACGAAACTGAAAACCGGACGGCGAGGAAACTCATAGTTTACGAGTAATTTGTTGTTAAAGTTGAAAATTTCACCTAACAAAATGTACGATAACAAACCATTTCAAACAAATACAAGTGTGCAGGAAACACACATTCCAACTAAATTAAGCTCTTTGAACG
The DNA here is from genome assembly GCF_001687245.7 of Rhagoletis zephyria. Taxonomy (NCBI): domain Eukaryota; kingdom Metazoa; phylum Arthropoda; class Insecta; order Diptera; family Tephritidae; genus Rhagoletis; species Rhagoletis zephyria. The sequence goes on along the minus strand of NW_016159901.1, from coordinate 52,902 downwards.
TTTTTCTATTTCATATTTTATTAATTTCATTATTTAACGAAGAGGAACACGTTTATAAATTTGTTTACTTTTCTTTAGAGAACCCAACCAGTATGAAAGTGCAAGTATGGACAATTACCGAAACGAAGATGGCCGCATGTGTGATTAAGTGTTGCCAGAATACGTTTCAAAATGTGTTGCCGGAGGTTCAAGCGTAAGAATATTATAAAGGCGAATATGATAAGTTCTATTTTATTATGAGTTCTATGAGAGAAGTTCTGCTCAAAAATACTTCTTCTCATTTTCTTCGCAACGCAGGAAGAGAATTCTACTTTGTGAGGGTTGTAATCCCTAAGCGCGGCCGTAGGCCGCCTACGCAGAAAGAATTTCTGCTCAAAAATACTTCTGCTTATTTTCTTCCCCACACGGAAAGAGAATTCTACATTGTTAGGGTTATACTCCTTAAGCGCGGCCGCAGGCCGCCTACGCAGAGAGAAGTTCTGCTCAAAAATACTTCTGCTCATTTTCTTCGCAACACAGAAAGAGAATTCTACTTTGTGAGGGTTATAATCCCTAAGCGCGGCCGAAGGCCGCCTACGCAGAAAGAGTTTTGCGTCATAAATACTACGATGTCAGAAGGTGTTTTATACACTTCACAAGGCAACACAAAAAGGAGAATTCTGCGTAGTGAGGGTTATAATCCCTAAGCGCGGCCGAAGCCCGCCTACGCTAAAAGAGTTTTGTGTCAAAGCTACTGACATCGTAGAATTCTGCGTACATAATATTCATAATTGCTATTGAACACATAATACTCATAATTGCTATTAAACTCATAATACAATAGCACTTATCACATTCGCCTTTATAATATTCTTACGGTTAGAACATCTGGCAACACATTTTGAAATGTATTCTGGCAACACTTAATCACACATGCGGCCATCTTCTTAAAGGCCTGCTCAAACAGGTGCGGTGCGGTACAGTGCGGTATAATCCCGTACGATATGCGGTATCAAATACCATGGCGGTATATGGGAACACTCAAACAGACGCGGTATTGGAAGTGCGGTGCACCGCGGTACAGAACTCTACCGCAGCATGCACAGTTGACCGCGCGGTATAAGCAGATATATCGTAAGCAGAGTTGCAATTTAGAGCTAGAGTTCTACCACATATTTTACCTACAAAAGTGTTACAGATTATAAATTCTACCTTTTTTATTAAAAAAAAGTGAGTTTTAAAAGTGCTCGTAATACATTTATTGGCATATACTACGTTTATACGTAAGCTTTTTGCAAATAAAAATAGTTGGCAAATACCTAACTCACTGTTTATTCGATGGTGAAAAATTCTTTTTTAATATTGCCTGATTATAAAAAGGCAATAATATGACCATAGAAAGAGAAAATAAAGTTAAAAATGGCAACGTCTTGATTATAAAAAGGCAATAAGATGGCCATCGAAGAAGAAAATAAACCTAAGAATGGCGGCGTCTTGCGCTTATTTGCAAATAGTACCACTAATCAATACTTATTTGCGTGATTTAGTTATTTGCAAATAAAAAATTAACTCAGCGTTTATACGGCAAATTTTACCATTTTGCAAATTGTTATTTGCAAATATTACGTGCGTATAAACGTAGTAATAAATGTGATATTCTTTGGTTTTGTTTCTCACAAAGGAAATAAAATAAAGTTGAACTTTTTCGTTTGTTCAAAAATATTTTTCAAATCTAGCAATGTTGCTCAGAAATATGAACGGGAATTTTAGTGGAGTTTATTCTTTCTCAAAACGTACAAAATGGAGCGTAAATATGGAAATATTTAAGAAATCTCTCTTCGTGGTCACGCAGTTGGGGCATCAGGCTGGAAAATTCACCATCTTCTTTTCTTCTCAAATTTATTTCGTGTATTCTTTTTCTTAAACATATACATAAATTAAGAACTTTGTAGGATAAAACAAAGATATAGGCATATTCATACCTTCTGTTTTCTTCATCGAGAAGTGCTGCTAAAAGCGTGCCGTTAATTTGAGCTCGTCATCTGGCAACAATGTTTCTTGCTATACCGCGCTGTACCGCACCACGCCTGTTTGAGCAGGCCTTAATTGTCCATACTTGCACTTTCATACTGGTTGGGTTCTCTAAAGAAAAGTAAACAAATTTATAAACGTGTTCCTCATCGTTAAATAATGAAATTAATAAAATATGAAATAGATAAACGTTCAAAGAGCTTAATTTAGTTGGAATGTGTGTTTTCTGCACACTTGTATTTGTTTGGGGTACTCCTTATGAATTTGTACAACGATTTTGGGTTGCTGTGCCTAAACGCGTGAATCGAATGAAAAAACTTTTACACACACTTGTAGACAACAGTTCACGCTTTATTACAAAAATTTAATTTACTAAATCTGTGCACTAATTTAACAATAATGTCGGTTGGAAATATCGTATTTGTTGCAAATTTTTGTTATAAATTTGTATATACATTTTTATATACAAGATATTTTTATAAAACACCCGTAACCAAAATAGACATCACTGGGGCGGCAGCCCCAGGTTTACCACACAGAAAGGGAATTCTAGTTACCTCATCCTTTCCCAAGGTTACATCACTGGGGCGGTAGCCCCAGTTATGTCACACAGAAAGGAGAATTCTACGTAGTAAGGGTGTTGAAAAATACATTGTACCAAACAAAGTCGATACATTGGACAACACTGGTTTGTGAACGCACTCACTCACTGAACGTCCCTTTTCTTTTGTAAACTTCATTTTTATTAGCATACTGTTTTCTTATAGGGCTTTCGCACGAGGCGATTTTACAGGCAACTTTTGCGTTCAACTCACGCAGGGTTGCACGAAAAAAAAATTGAATGGCTAAAAATATCAAATATAAAAAAAATGTATTTTGTCACTGTTATTGTGGCTTGTTAACATTTTTATTTTTAATATTTTTATTGAGCTTTGTACCACGATTGCTTATTAGGAAAAAAAGAAGTCTGATGAGGAGATGTGGTGATCTCCGAAATAGTGCTATAACTTCTACCGCTTAGACTT
>NW_016159901.1:44087-48759 GCF_001687245.7 Rhagoletis zephyria | reverse complement strand
TTGAATATGGCATCAAGCCCATCAGATCGATCTGTACCCAATGTAGATGGCGCGGTTAAATCAAAATTGAGTTGTCAAACTACCAAATTACAGCTGATGTTAAGACAGCGATTTTAAGAAATTCGGCAAGACAGCTATGGTTTAACAGTGAAAATTTTCGGTCTCCACCTGACATTTCTGTCTTAACAGAATCTGTAGAAGGTGGAGACGTGGGGTAAACAAATAGTTAAGAAACGCAAAACTACCAGAAACTAGCAAGTAAACAGCTGATCGGTGTATTTGACAATTGAAAGTATATGGCGCGAATTTTTGTTTAATCCTTTTTGAAAGCTGCTGGTTTCTGCTAGTAAAAATTTTACTAGCATCGATTAGCAGGAGAGTAAAAAAAATAAGGGTGTAAGAACGAGAGAAAGCCGCTAGTTTTTTGGGTTAAGAAACGCTTTTCAGCAGAAATTAGTGATACTTTGTGATAATTATCTACTAATACGGCTTTCCCACACCACCCCAATTACGTAGTTCGCTCTCTCATTCGTAATTCGCACTGCAATTACCCTTCAGATTACCTTATTTGCCATACAAAATTTTGAGAGCGAATTACCTCATTTGTTAGAAATTCAGATCCAATTACCATGCGAAATACGAAAAAATCGGCGCCGTCTTTAATTTTTATCGGAAATTTATCGAAACTAGCTCTCAAATCAAAACTTGCATTTTTTCTGAGTACGAAAAGTAAAGTTTATCAATGTTGATTACCCTAATTTAATACGGATACTTATAAATTTTTAGGAAGAACCTACATTTTGCATAAATTTTGCAGCGAAGAAAAACAAAAACCAAACACCGAGAGAGAGAACTGTCAAATCGAAATAAGAATGTGCCCGTTGGAATGGGGTAATTCGCGATCGTAATTGGGGGAGCGAACAAAGTAATTCAGAATGGCGTGGGAAAATGGTATAAGCCGTAATTGTTGGGTTCCATGGTGTAATGAACTGAAGGTGGCGAATTCCCAAAACCGCTACTTTGGTTTCGCCGACTTTGACGTTTATGGCAATAAGTAAACAAACTTTTTGTTTAGAAACAAGTGTGAACGTATTGCAAACGTATTGTGTACTTTCAAGTGAAAAATCGAAGTAATTCGTGCGTTCTAAAATAAAAAACGTTTTATTTGTTATAAAAATGCCGTGTCGTGTGTTGAATTGCAGCAGCCGTAGGGGTAAAGCCCCCAAATGCAATTTTTTTTTTGTTTCCCCGCGACGACGCCTTGGCCAGAAAGTGGGTAGAGTTCTGTCGGCAGGAGAAGCCATACAATTTAGACACAAATTACAAATTTACCACAAATTACAAATTAAAATCGGAGATAAGCAAGCATCGACCACTTTCTGCAGGAAAACATGCGCTGCGACAAGATATACTTTTTCGGCACCTGCAATACAAACACATAAATTCTAAATAGTTAATTAATAAGATCTATTATTTTAAACACATTTCAAGAGTGGTTGCATATTTTTTGTTAACGTTGTGCTTAATTTGTTATATTCAAAGACGGCTTGAGAAATTGGTGAATCGTGAAGAAAACACGTTTTCTCACTGCAAATTCACAACTATCAACTCATTGTTCTTCGCCATATTCTTTGTTTACCCATTGCCACAAATGTCATTCTGCGGAAATGCGCAATCTTGTATTCTATCGTTCTTGGTTGGGTTCAACAGTTGCCAGTAGTTTTGTGGCAGTTGAGCTAAGCAACTACGTCTTATTAAGGCGCCCATTGATAAACTTTAAACAATGTCTCCACGCCAAGTGATTCGCTCTCCCATTCGTAATTCACTCTCTCATTCGTGATTGGCGCCCCAATCACGAGCCGAATCGTGTAATGCGGCATACAAAAGTTTGAGAATCACGAACAAATCGGTGTCGTTTGTAATTTTTATCGATAACGGCTGTCAAAACACTTAGACCACACACATCTCCACCAGCACAAACATTGAAAAAATAGCTAGATTCATTAAAACTATTGATTTAGCTATTTAACCACTACACATTTTTTCTCCACCGTTGAAATGCACAATAAACAACACATTAGAACAAAATCANATTGGCGCCCCAATCACGAGCCGAATCGTGTAATGCGGCATACAAAAGTTTGAGAATCACGAACAAATCGGTGTCGTTTGTAATTTTTATCGATAACGGCTGTCAAAACACTTAGACCACACACATCTCCACCAGCACAAACATTGAAAAAATAGCTAGATTCATTAAAACTATTGATTTAGCTATTTAACCACAGNCTTATCATATTCGCCTTTATAATATTCTTACGCTTGAACCTCCGGCAACACATTTTGAAACGTATTCTGGCAACACTTAATCACACATGCGGCCATCTTCGTTTCGGTAATTGTCCATACTTGCACTTTCATACTGGTTGGGTTCTCTAAAGAAAAGTAAACAAATTTATAAACGTGTTCCTCTTCGTTAAATAATGAAATTAATAAAATATGAAATAGAAAAACGTTCAAAGAGCTTAATTTAGTTGGAATGTGTGTTTCCNAATAACAAGAAGCAGAATTGTAAAGTGAATCAAGAATGTTTCATGTAAACAGGTTGTTTCGCCGTTCGTAATTGAGAGAGCGAACCACGTTATTCGGTTGGCGTGGAAACGCCTTTTTACTTTTACAGAAAAAATGCAAATAATTGTGAGCTAGTTTCGATAAATTTCTGATCGAAATTAGAGACGGCACCGATTTGTTCGGNAACAAATTACTCGTAAACTATGAGTTTCCTCGCCGTCCGGTTTTCAGTTTCGTGATGTGTACCACCCCCTCTACACCCACCATAAAGTCGTTTTGTTCAAAGTCGCGAAGTCAACCCAGAGTCCGAGCTGTTTCGAGAAGAGGACACTTACGATCCAATACGTACCAACTTTCGACCTCTATTACCCATTTTGTTGAGTACGGGAATGAATTCTGGGGGTAATTATCTAGTTGGGCTTTCAACCCCCAAAATTTTTTGTTAATAACTTTTGATCGGGTAAAAAAAGTTAATTTCCGCTTTCGGATTCTTATTATTGGGGATCAGACGCGTCTAATGGTACCCCCTCTCCAAAAGTTTGACCAATATTGGGGGTTGAAAGCCCACCTAGATAATTACGGATTTNGGGGTAATTATCTAGTTGGGCTTTCAACCCCCAAAATTTTTTGTTAATAACTTTTGATCGGGTAAAAAAAGTTAATTTCCGCTTTCGGATTCTTATTATTGGGGTCAGACGCGTCTAATGGTACCCCCTCTCCAAAAGTTTGACCAATATTGGGGGTTGAAAGCCCACCTAGATAATTACGGATTTTAACCCTCACTTCCTTCTCCTTTCTGTATTGCCATAAAAAGAAGCCGAAGTATTTCTGCGCAGAACTTCTTTCTAAATAGGCGGCCTTCGGCCGCAGTTAGGGATTATAACCCTCACAGAGTAGAATTCTCTTTCTGTGTTGCGAAGAAAAGGCGCTGAACACCTTTTGCAGAGAACACCTTTCTGCGTAGGTTAATAACTTTTGATCGGGTAAAAAAAGTTAATTTCCGCTTTCGGATTCTTGTTATTGGGATCCAGACGATTCTAATGGTACCCCCTTTCCAAAATTTTGACCAATTTTGGGGGTTGAAAGCTCACCTAGATAATTACCATTCTGGGCTATTTTGGGCACCCGGGGGATCCCACGTTGTGCACGGGAAAGAACCTAGTTATAGCTGAAATACAATAGCCCTGTTCGCGTACGCACTGTCCAGTAAAATCCGGTACTAAATTTACTGGGTTTTACTGGATGTCGTTTTCGTACGCAAAAACATGCAAGAAACCAGCGAAAGAGAAAGAATTGAGAGAGAAAATTTTTAATAGTACCTATTTGTTAGTAAGAAAAACAGATGATAGCATGCACAATGCATTTCACATTACCAAAAGAGTTGTTTGTAGTGATTTTAGGGTTGCAATTGACAAAATAAACCTATTAAATATACATTAAGATGGGAAATACCCTTCTTCTTCGAAAATTGCGTCGGAAAATAACAAATTAATTAGCTGTTCATAAATCATGCAACTTCTTGCTGGTTTTGCGTTTTCGTGCTTGCATATTTCTCTCATTGGGAGTAAATATTGGCTTACTCTCCGAAATTTGCTTCCTGGCAAGTTACTGGATATTTTTTGCTGGAGAATACGAAAACAACTAACGCCACCGAACTGACCACAGCGAAATTCGCGCGGGCCAAAATTAGAACACCCGCAAGCCTATGAAATTGAACACAGCCAAAGCGAAATGCGAAGTTCGTTCGCTGGGTTTCATGGCGATAGATTTATTTCTATCGCCCTGCTGGGCGATGACAGCTGTATGAGCCAAAGGTGACCGTATTCCTTTTTTGCTTTCAAAGTTTTAGAAGAAAATAAAATAAACACGAGTTATTTTTGTTGTTTGAAAAACATAGTTGTGGATTCGTTTAATCTGGCTTGAATTAAAATAATATATAATAATCTCTTTTTGTTTTACATTTATATTTGTTATCATTTTCTCATTTCTAAATATGGTTTTGTTTTTTCTAAATATGGTCACCCAAATTGTAAAGGCGACCAAATGGTATCAGCTGTTTCTGCTACCGCTCTAATTCTGTTTAAGTATGCGAAATAGCTCG
>NW_016159901.1:20829-39405 GCF_001687245.7 Rhagoletis zephyria | reverse complement strand
ATTTATGAACAGCTGATTAATTTGTTATTTTCCGACGCAATTTTCGAAGAAGAAGGGTATTTCCCATCTTAATGTATATTTAATAGGTTTATTTTGTCAATTGCAACCCTAAAATCACTACAAACAACTCTTCCGAACAAATCGGTGCCGTCTCTAATTTCTATCCGAAATTTATCGAAACTAGCTCACAATCATTTGCATTTTTTCTGTAAAAGTAAAAAGGCGTTTCCACGCCAACCGAATTACGTGGTTCGCTCTCTCAATTACGAACGGCGAAACAACCTGTTTACATTAAACATTCTTGATTCAGTTTACAACTCTGCTTCTTGTTATTTGATTTTGTTCTAATGTGTTGTTTATTGAGCATTTCAATGGTGGAGAAAAAATGTGTAGTGGTTAAATAGCTAAATCAATAGTTTTAATGAATCTAGCTATTTTTTTAATGTTTGTGCTGGTGGAGATGTGTGTGGTCTAAGTGTTTTGACAGCCGTTATCGATAAAAATTACAAACGACACCGATTTGTTCGTGATTCTCAAACTTTTGTATGCCGCATTACATGATTCGGCTCGTGATTGGGGCGCCAATCACGAATGAGAGAGTGAATTACGAATGGGAGAGCGAATCACTTGGCGTGGATACATTGTTTAAAGTTTATCAATGGGTGCCTTCATAAGACGTAGTTGCTTAGCTCAACTGCCACAAAACTACTGGCAACTGTTGAACCCAACCAAGAACGATAGAATACAAGATTGCGCATTTCCGCAGAATGACATTTGTGGCAATGGGTAAACAAAGAATATGGCGAAGAACAATGAGTTGATAGTTGTGAATTTGCAGTGAGAAAACGTGTTTTCTTCACGATTCACCAATTTCTCAAGCCGTCTGTGAATATAACAAATTAAGCACAACGTTAACAAAAAATATGCAACCACTCTTGAAATGTGTTTAAAATAATAGATCTTATTAATTAACTATTTAGAATTTATGTGTTTGTATTGCAGGTGCCGAAAAAGTATATCTTGTCGCAGCGCATGTTTTCCTGCAGAAAGTGGTCGATGCTTGCTTATCTCCGATTTTAATTTGTAATTTGTGGTAAATTTGTAATTTGTGTCTAAATTGTATGGCTTCTCCTGCCGACAGAACTCTACCCACTTTCTGGCCAAGGCGTCGTCGCGGGGAAACAAAAAAAAAAATTGCATTTGGGGGCTTTACCCCTACGGCTGCTGCAATTCAACACACGACACGGCATTTTTATAACAAATAAAACGTTTTTTACTTTAGAACGCACGAATTACTTCGATTTTTCACTTGAAAGTACACAATACGTTTGCAATACGTTCACACTTGTTTCTAAACAAAAAGTTTGTTTACTTATTGCCATAAACGTCAAAGTCGGCGAAACCAAAGTAGCGGTTTTGGGAATTCGCCACCTTCAGTTCATTACACCATGGAACCCAACAATTACGGCTTATACCATTTTCCCACGCCATTCTGAATTACTTTTTCGCTCCCCCAATTACGATCGCGAAATTACCCCATTCCTACGGGCACATTCTTATTTCGATTTGACAGTTCTCTCTCTCGGTGTTTGGTTTTTGTTTTCTTCGCTGCAAAATTTATGCAAAATGTAGGTTCTTCCTAAAAATTTATAAGTATCCGTATTAAATTAGGGTAATCAACATTGATAAACTTTACTTTTCGTACTCAGAAAAAATGCTAAGTTTTGATTTGAGAGCTAGTTTCGATAAATTTCCGATAAAAATTAAAGACGGCGCCGATTTTTTCGTATTTCGCATCGTAATTGGATCTGAATTTCTAACAAATGAGGTAATTCGCTCTCAAAATTTTGTATGGCAAATTAGGTAATCTGAAGGGTAATTGCAGTGCGAATTACGAATGAGAGAGCGAACTACGTAATTGGGGTGGTGTGGGAAAGCCGTATTAGTAGATAATTATCACAAAGTATCACTAATTTCTGCTGAAAAGCGTTTCTTAACCCAAATAGAGAAACTAGCGGCTTTCTCTCGTTCTTACACCCTATTTTTTTTACTCTCCTGCTAATCGATGCTAGTAAAATTTTTACTAGCAGAAACCAGCAGCTTTCAAAAAGGATTAAACAAAAATTCGCGCCATATACTTTCAATTGTCAAATACACCGATCAGCTGTTTACTTGCTAGTTTCTGGTAGTTTTGCGTTTCTTAACTATTTGTTTACCCCACGTCTCCACCTTCTACAGATTCTGTTAAGACAGAAATGTCAGGTGGAGACCGAAAATTTTCACTGTTAAACCATAGCTGTCTTGCCGAATTTCTTAAAATCGCTGTCTTAACATCAGCTGTAATTTGGTAGTTTGACAACTCAATTTTGATTTAACCGCGCCATCTACATTGGGTACAGATCGATCTGATGGGCTTGACGCCATATTCAAAGTGATATGTTAAAACAGACAGTTGCCCACCTGAGAAAACGGGACAAAGTTAAAACAGAAATTTGACAGATGTTAAGCCACATTTAGTAGAAAACTGAGACGTGGGGTTATTTTGCTCTCTGTGAGCGTAATTCCCTCAATTTTCCCATTCTTCTTCTTCCTGATAATTATCTGCTAGAAAGGAAAAGAAACAAAGCCACTACTTCCAAGTAAAGGTATCGATACCTGCATGGTATCGTTTCATTCCTAGCCGTCAGCCTGCTGCAATTTTGTTTACCGAATCACCATAATGCTTGAAATACAATACCGGCGAACGGCAAACTTCGCCGATTTGGGCGATGTTGTCGTTCAGCGTGTACCCCATTGATAAACTTTAAACAATGTATCCACGCCAAGTGATTCGCTCTCCCATTCGTAATTCACTCTCTCATTCGTGATTGGCGCCCCAATCACGAGCCGAATCATGTAATGCGGCATACAAAAGTTTGAGAATCACGAACAAATCGGTGTCGTTTGTAATTTTTATCGATAACGGCTGTCAAAACACTTAGACCACACACATCTCCACCAGCACAAACATTAAAAAAATAGCTAGATTCATTAAAACTATTGATTTAGCTATTTAACCACTACACATTTTTTCTCCACCATTGAAATGCTCAATAAACAACACATTAGAACAAAATCAAATAACAAGAAGCAGAGTTGTAAACTGAATCAAGAATGTTTAATGTAAACAGGTTGTTTCGCCGTTCGTAATTGAGAGAGCGAACCACGTAATTCGGTTGGCGTGGAAACGCCTTTTTACTTTTACAGAAAAAATGCAAATGATTGTGAGCTAGTTTCGATAAATTTCGGATAGAAATTAGAGACGGCACCGATTTGTTCGTAATTCGCATGGTAATGGGGTCTGTAGCTCGTTTCTGTAACTCTTCTCTACCGATTATTTCAGTACTGGTAGTGAACATACGTCATTCTCTACAACTTATTAGCAGTAGAGAACACGGCGGCGAATTCATATATGAATTCGCCTTGGTAGAGAATTGTTACAGAAACGAGCTACTGGATTACCAACAAATGAGGTTATTCGCTCGCAATTGCGTAGTTCGAAGGGTAATTGGAGTGCGAATTACGAATGAGAGAGCGAACTACGTAATTGGGGTGGCGTGGGAAAGCCGTATATACCGGGGACAGACATCTGGTATTTACAATTTATCGTGGTATTTAAAATACTACCATAGTGACAGACATTAACTTAGTATTTCAGTGTCAAATCACATGTTTTTGAAAAACATCACATAAACATAAAAATGCAAAAATTGCTTATATATTACATCAGAACTTGCTGTACAAACTTTTGGCTTCAATCGCGGGAAAATTTTAATGATTTTTTGATAAATGAGCAGCTGACGTCTGTCATTTTTGGGTATGTTCAGTGCGAAATGCCCACCCACGATGAGAATACCACAAAATTACAACCTTCGGAAAGTTGTATTCTTTCTACAAAAAATACCAGGTTGCTCACGTAGTATTTTGAAGAACGTTATAATATTTGGTGACAGACATATGGTACTTTGGAAATGATACGAAGAAATACCAGATGTCTGTCCCCGGTATTAGAAGCGGCTTGATGAATATGCTGTCAAATGAACAGCTGATAAATGTAAACAAATGAAGTTGCAATAAATGGAGATAGTTGCGCTGATAATATTTCCCAATTCAACGCTGCCGCTATGTTGAAAAAATGTTTCAATGTTATAATGAATTACCCAGTGTATAATTATAAAGCAAACATCTTAACAAACATATTTAAAAACGTAGTATTCTTATAAAATATTTTAGTTTCTTGTTTGTTTGTTATTTTTGGCCTTGTAACAATAATATTCAACAATTTTATTGAGCATTGAGGCCTCAAGCTCAATAAAACTGTTGGATATAATATTTTAGTTACTTTATCACATCAGTAATATAAAATTCAATAAATTCGTTTGCAGCTGCCACCAAACAAAGCGACGTTACATCCATGATAAAAAAATAGGAAGGTAGAACCGCTGAGAGGAATTTTTCAAGTTCTTGACGTTTGCAAGCAATTTAATTTTAAAATTTTACACACAAACTCACACACACATTCTCATTTTCAATCTCAAACAACAACCACTTTGAACAATTCCTTTTTTTACTCTAAATTTTATACGATTTTAAAATGTTGGCAAACTTCAAAAAAAATCATGGCCGACGGATTGAGAGAACGAGTTTCCCTTACTATGCTTTTATCATGGTTACATCTATTCTAATATATATTTTGAAAGCCGTTTTTTTCTGTTCGCAAAGCTCGAGATCGGCTGTACCGCTTGTTTTGAAATTTCGGTTATAGGTTCTGGATGGGCTTCTTAGGCAAAAAAAAGTTTAAATACTTCCCTAAAGATGGAACTGCAGGACTTTAAAAATCCTATGAACGTAGACTCTAGTGAAGACTAGCGTTTCACGGGGGTGGGGGTGTAACAAAATGCCCATCCCTATTTCCGTTTATTATAATCGCTGTAAGCTCATCGCTATTTGCAACCTTCCCTTTTGTCTATTCGCTGCGCTCTCGCTGCGCTTTTATCCTGCATTCTCATGCTATTTAATTTTTCCACATATGTTAAATTTCCATACATTTTTCTTTAGAAATAAATAGTTGTTACCAGGCCATCCGGCACTATTATATTTCATCGCCTTTCATTCCACGACGCTACAGCAAAAAACAATCTCGATATATAAAAGGGCCGTGGAACCTCCCTTACGAACCGAATTTTTCATACTCCATATCTCTGGTAATGTTCATGGTAGAGTTCTGGAACTTGGTATGGAGATATATGAAATCCACCGTACAAACCGAATATTCATCCTGCATATCTCTGGAAGTGTTCATGGCGGATATGAAATCGATCGCATAATCTTGGAGTAAAATTTGAGCTATTGGAAAAACGAATTTTTCAAACTGCATATCTCTGGAAGCGTTCATGGTAAAATTTTTGAATTTGGTACGGAAATATATGAAATCAATCACATACTCATGGAGAAAAATGGAGTTGTTAAAAAAGGGCGTGGCACCTCCTATACAAACCGAAATTGTCATACTATATGTCTCTGGAAATGTTCATGGTAGAGTGCTGGAACTTGGTATGAAGATATATGAAATCAATCGCATACTCATGACGAAAAATTGGGACTATTTGAAAAGGGGGCGTGGCACCTCCCATGCAAACCGACTTTTTCATAATAAGTATCTGTGGAAGTGCTCATGGTAGAGTACTGGAACTTTATACGGGCGTGCATATCTCTAGAATTGTTCTTAGTAGAGTACTAAAACTTGGTGTGGTGATATATGAAATCAATCGCCAGTCATGGAGAAAATATGGAGCTATTGGAAAAGGGGGAGTGGCGCCAACCATACAAGCCGAATTTCATACTGCATATCTCTGGAAGAGTTCATGGTACAGTACTGGAACACTTCATATAGAGATATATGAAATTAATCCCATACTCATTGAGCAAAATGGGCTCTTTAAAAAGGGGCGTGGAAAAGTACAAACGTACTGACTTTTACATATCTTTGAATTTGTATATCTTATATCTTCTGTAGGTATATTTGTGAGTGAAATCCTAAATGGCTGGAGTGATTTTAGCAAAGTTTTGTGTGTGTGTTTGAGTGGGTCTCTGGATAATTTAGTTTCACAATTTAATCCGCCAGTTGGCGCTGGAGTTAAGTTAATACTAAAAATCTTTTTTCTGATACGATTTGGCGAATATTCAAAACATGTATTGGAATCGGTAAAGGCAGTCCAATTGCAAAAAAGAGCTGCCAGGTGGTGCTGAGGTCGAGTTATTTCTAAAAATCGATGTGAGAGCGGCACCTTCAAATGTCAGACTAAATCGACCTGTTGCACCATTGAGTATATCGAACTCCCGTGTGTTACGATTGGCCCAATGGATGTGATTTGCCAATATTAGTTGCGTTCCTTATCTCCCAGAAACAGTCAAAAAAAGTCCGAAGTAGTCAGATTTAGTAGTCCAAAAGCGTTGCTTAACTCGAAAATGACAGGTAAAATGAGAGAGCAACACTCAGTGAGAGTGACTCTCTTCAGTCCGAAGTAGTCAGAAGAATTTTTAGTTGCGTTCCAGATAACTTCGTGTAAAACCTGTAAAACTGTCAAATAACAAAATTACTCTCTTGAAAGAGAGGATCAACTTCTGACTGAGAGAGAGAGCAAGTTACTCTCACAAAAGAGGTTTGACTTGCAGGTTTTTTTGCACCCGGAACGCTTTCCTGCAAAAAAACCTGCAAATCGTGAATATCGTGAACATCGTGAGCATCTGGAACGCAACTTTTGCCAGCAAAATCTTGATAAGTGTCAAACTCAACAGAATTTAAATTAACGGAAATTAAAGAATACGCCAAAAGTTAGAATAATCTAAAAAGTGAATTGAAAGGGGAAGGAGGCAAAAAATAATTGATATAGTAAGTGTTTATTGTACTTGTGCTTGTGTGAATGTGTTTTGTACATACATTTCCATTCTTATTTGACGTTAGTTTTGTTGTTGCCATTCTTTGGACTAAAAATTTGTTTTTTTGCGTTCCTTTACCTTTTCCTGTTATTCTCTTTTAGTGAGCGCATTTTGCTTACGCTCTGGCATTTTGACACTTTTCTGATTTTAGTCCAAAAAGATAAGGAATGAACCTATTATTATGCGTTAAAGCTTCATTCAAAGAAACCAGGGTTCAGTTGTGCAGCGGTAAATCTCAAATCACCACCTGTCGAAATACCTTAAAAGCGAGTTTCATGAAAGCAATTTAATGAAAATTTATTTTTTTAATTGAATTTAATATAGAACCTGGCAGAAAAAAGCATTTTTCACTTAAATTGCTTTCGCGAAACTTTTTAAGGTATTTCATCTCAGTTTATATATGTATATTGTGTTTCTGTTGAATAAGGATACGCATTCATTTTGAAATTGCCACCAACTATAAGATAATGTTTCTAGGGCACATTTACTATAGATCCTGATCATTGTTGCCACCAGGGAACTTCTCATAGGCATAACACTTTCGTTCGGTTATTTAAGGCGGCAAACGACCATCACGACCATCAAACGATGGTCTTTGCCGATGAATGTGCCAGTACAAATCGTAAATGTGGATTGTTGGAGAAACTGTTGGACCAAAATGTTTAAATTAAAAATCTAATTTTGGGCGGGACGAAGTTCGCCGGGTCTGCTAGTTTAATATAAACGGCGTAAGTCTTTTCGATCAGCTATTTAGGCTAACCCAACACGTTGAGTTCAGGTAGCGAAACAATTTTGCGATGGAAGAAGTGGCGGAATGTTGACCAACTGTTAAGCTGAGCTGAACTACTCAACTGTGCGTTTCTAACAGGCTAACCTAATTTTCACGCATGCCGCCAATTCACTGTCAAAAATTTCTCATTCACAGACAACTTGTATGGGACAAACCAATTTTTGTTCTGCGTTACATTTTGATTTGACATTTCGCTCAATGAAATCAAATGCAAACGCACGCAAGCCAATTTCATGTGACGCAAAAAAACAAATTCGGCGGTTACAGTTTTGTTACAAAAAAAAAAAAAACCAAAATACTTTTCTATCATTTTATTTTCATTAACAACCTTTTGGCCAGCCAATTAACAATAGGTTTGTTCCACACGAGCCCGCGGGATCCCAAAATAGCCCAGAAAGCGTTCCTCGCGCTAGAAAAATGGGTAATAGAGAGCGAATACGTTTCACTTTTGGATCGTAAAAGTCTTCTTTGTGCACGAAATGCCACGACTTTTTTTCCGGGCACAAGTGTGCAAAAGGGCAATTTGAAATAACAGCTGTTGTTTAAATCCGAAAGCAAATTTTATAAAACACAAACGTGGAAAATACAACAGAATTTTCAGAAAATGTAGTTATTTAATAATTTTATTAGCCATATAAGATAAATAAACGTAAAATTATTGTTTAGAGCTGATTTGTTGATTCCGGGCACGAGATATGGTTTTTTGCGTTCCTCACGCTCTGGGCACGTCTGGCACATGTTGACACATTTTTGACACATGTGAAATAGTAACTTATTTTTACGCTCTAATTACCGGAGAAGCCCGGAAAGCATGTGGAACAAAGCTAATAAATCCGAACTGGCATATTAAAGATCATGGTACAATAAAAACAGTAGAAGCCAATTTGACTTCAAACCTACAAAAGTCAAAGTTTTCGGGAGAGTAAAAATAAAAATGAGCGTGTGTAAGGAAAAATAAAAAATTACATTTCACTGGTTGACGTTTTTAAGTAAATTTGAAGTTTAATTTTATTTATTTATTTTCTTTAGTTAAAATTGGTTAATTTGTTTGTTGTTTTCTGTCTTTGATCTATGAGTTGCAGTGTTGTTGGAGGGACTTTCCGGCATAAGAGTCATAGTAACAGCACTTGGCATCAAACGTGCCTTTCCTGTTCCTCCCGGTGCATTTATAAAATCTGCTGATTTAAAATATTTAACGCACAGCCCCACAGCTGCTTTCGCAACACTCCTTACGCGAAGGACATTGAGGCACGTTAAAAAAATTAGTGGTATCTGATTTATATTTAACACCACATAAAAACAACGCTTCAGGTGTTGCATTTTTAACACATACACTAAGTATAAACCGCACAACACTACAAAAATTCAAATGTTAATTAAAATTTATTTTTAACGAACATTCAAAAAAAACAAACGATATGACATTTAAAGCGTTACGAAATATAGGAAATAAAAACCAAGTTGAAGTTTAAAGGTTTGGTTCTCATGAGAGCAACGTCATTTTGGCTTCTACCTGTATTTAAAGTTGCGTTCCAGATGCTTCACGATATTCACGATTTGCAGGAACAGCTGTTTTCTCCATTAATAAACGTTATGGAAGGTGGTCACCTGGAACGACTTCCTGTAAAAAACCTGCAAATCGTGAAGCATCTGGAACGCAACTAATATGACTTCCACTTCGATAAATAATACAAAAAAAAAACTAGTACAGACCAGTGCTGCCGCACGAAACAGCCCCGACCTTTTTTCCGGGCACAAGTGTGCAAAAGGGCAATTTGAAATAACAGCTGTGTTGTTTAAATCCGAAAGCAAACTTTATAAAACACAAAAGCGGAAAATAGCACCGAATTTTCAGAAAATGTAGTTATTTGATAATTGTATTAGCCATATAAGATAAATATACATAAAATCATTGTTTAGAGCTGATTTGTTGATTCCGGGCACGAAATGTGGTTTTTTGCGTTCCTCACGCTCTGGGCACTTCTGGCACGTGTTGACACATTTTTGACACATGTGACAGAGTAACTTATTTTTACGCTCTAATAACCGGAGAAGCCCGGAAAGCGTGTGGAACAAAGCTAATAAATCCGAACTGGCATATTAAAGATGATAAAATATGACTACCACATCGATAAATAATAAAAAAAACTAGTGCAGACCAGTGCTGCCGCGACGTCATGAAAAAATGTATCGTAAAAAAAACAAAAAATATCAAATGTATCTCTAATTTTTTGTTTAATTATCAAGTTAGAAAGTATTGTTCAAAAAAATGCTTTTTGGTTTCATACCACTGCTTTTTATTATTGCCAATAACCGGAAAATCATGTAATTCAAATTAATACACATACACGTGGATTTACATGAAGGAAAATATCTTACATATAATCTCAATCCATCAAAATAGAGATTATTGTTTTTAATCTTGTATAAAGTTGAACAAAAATATTATGTACAGATTTCACAGAAACAGAATACAAATATATGTACTATTAGTACAGTATATGAACTATTAGTTGTAGATAATTTACGGTAACTATCAAATTATGTGATACACTTCACTTTAAACTCGTTGTAAATTATGTCAAAAAGCTGAAACTACCTTCAGTGTCGACTTCACTTGGACTATGAATACGCCCCATTATATTCTCAACACTTTATAATGAAAGTCTATTTTTATCTTCATATTGGATTAATTTTAAATTTGAAAATATATGCTCTGCAATCGCAGAGCTATGTACGAGGCTAGTAAAAGAGATTAAAAATGAATGCAGTCAGCTCATTATACATTTTTCGTTTAAAGCATTATTCCTTAAGCTTATTAGACCCCAAAACGTTTCAATACTTTCGATAAAATTTGAAGAGCTCCTACTGCCTAGATGCATATATATTTCTCTTGGTCATGTATCAAAATTTGTACTACGCGGAAAATTTATGTATCTCGTGAAATGAGCGAAAAAATAAAGTATATTCCGAAAATTTGCACAAACACGTATCACTTGGGAAGTATATGGATCAACACGGCAACACTGGTGCAGACACCGTTTGGAATGAGGGTCCGTGAGTTTTCAAGTAGTTTTCAGCGAAAACTGATTTCCGTTTGACAGATTTTACATGGACAAAAACACAAGTTTTAGGTCGAAAACCAGTTTTAGGCCCAATTTTAGATGGCCTACTTAAGTAGAGATTGATGATTAACTTCCACCATTAATTTTCAGATCATACATTTAATTTGCACTTAAATGGCCAATATTGGCTATTTAAATATGAGATATGCAAACCCGATCAGCTGATCAGCACAGAATGTAAACAAACAAGCAAATGCAAAAATTTCAAGGAACAAGCAGCAGTGCTGCCAATTGTTTGTCATATTTAAACAAAGTTGATCTGATACCCAACGAAAGCTAAATGGCATTTAAACAACAGTCCACAGTTAAACTTAAGTGTCGTTTAAATTTTCATTTGAAATTGGCCCTTTGCAACGAAAAAATGTTTTTGATGTCGATCAGAACATGGTATTAGCTTTAAAATATCAGCAATGTAATTAAATTTTATGTCTTCATCTAAAGTGATAAAGGGATAAATTGCTTAAATTGATCAGTTTATCCGCATTCTTTCATGAACGCACCTTGGTAAATAACTGCATAAAACTGTTTATTATTTAACTTATATGGCTAGGTACGATTCATTTACTACGTTTATGCGACAGAATTCATGAATTCTTCATTTCATGAATTCAAAAGTGGTCTCGTTTATGCATAGTTCGCGAATTCATGAAATAAAGAGCTTTGAAAAAGTGGCAACGCACTAGCGAGAAACTAAACAGTAGGGTTGTGACTTTTTTGGCCTTTTTCCTTTTGAATTTGAAAAACCTGTTGGTACTGGGAAATGAACCATATTATATTTAAATTGGTTTTAATACATTTTAATTTTAAGAAAGAACGTAGATAACAAGAAAGGACAACTCGTTATAATTGTAGCGAAAGTGAGCAACAGAGGCGTGCCTTCTCATTTGCACTAGAACGTTTGCTGGTTGGATGAAAAGAGAAGGCATGCCCCTGTTGCGCACTTTCGCTACAATTATAACGAGCTGTCCCTTCCTATTATCTACGTTTTTTGATTTTAATCTATTTGAATTTATTTTATATTTGAACAATTCCACGTAACTTTTCCAGTGTTGTAAATCCTGTTTATGCCACTCATGCTTTTTAATCTAAAAACATCATAACCCTAGTAAATGAAATGATGCCGAATTCATGGTTAACTTTCGTGTTTAATTATTACCTCGTCTATTGTGTTCATTTGCTTTTATGCGTTCGTAGCAACAGCGACTACCTGGCAACCTGTAAGGGTTGAATTTTGCTGAAATTTATAAGGGGTCTTCATCTAAAGGAATAAATTGCTTAAATTTACCAGTTTATCCACATTCCTTCATGAACGCACCTTGGTGAATATTTACATAAAATTCTTTATTATTTAACTTATATGGCTAGTTACGTTTCTATTCTTACCTCATCCATTGTGTTCGTTTGCTTTATATGTGTTCGTAGCAAAAGCGACTACCTGGTAACCTGTCAGGGTTGAACTTCGCTGAAATTCATTCATTTATCCACCAAAATAGTTTGATAAAGTGATAAAGCTTTGGTTAAATAGATTTCCATACAAAGTTTCCATACAAATTGAGCAAGGGGCCTGGCAGTCTGGCAAAAGAGCAGATGAGCTCAAGCAACGACAGTTGACAACAATCGTTACTTGAGCTGATCTACTCTTTTGCCAAACTGACAGGTCACTTGCTCACTTTGGTGAATACCACTATAAAAAGCAAATAACCGCAATGGACGAGGTAAGAATGAAACGTAACTAGCCAGATAAGTTAAATAATAAACAATGTTGTGCAATTATTTACCAAGGTGCGTTCATGAAAGCATGCGGATAAACTGATATATTTACGCAACTTATCACTTTCGATGAAGACCCCTACAAATTTACAGTTCATTTATCAAAATGATAAATTTATCACTTTGTCAAGTTTATCAAGAGTTTATCACTTTTGATGAAGACCCCTAAAATAAATAGGGGTTCTCATCTAAAGTTATAAAGGTGTTGTCACTTAGGGGGTGGTTGTTGTAATTTTGGCAATTTCGGCATACCAGCGTTACAGTTATGTCTACTCTATTTAGGCCCTGTGCCAATTGATAGAAAATAGAAAATTTTGACGGATCAAATTAAAAATTTGACACTTCTCCTGGTGAATACGAGCCCCATGACCTAGGTAAAATTTTGACAGCTTATAACCATGTATACACATAATATTGCTTGGCGGTAATAAGGAGTGAACATGAAAATGAAAGCTGAAACAGCATAAAAAAAGCGTACGTTACTTGCAAATTATAAAATAAATATAAATTTTAAGAATTTCAGCAACACACAAAAATAAAGCTTTCGCACGAGCGTTTGTTTGGTTTTTCAACTGTCAAAATTTTACTCTGCATTTGGCACAGCAAAATTCAATTTATTTGTACACCATAGCAAATTTTTCCACCCCGTCTCACCACTGAGAAAAAAGTTACCGATTGGCACAGGCCCTTATTCCAATTTCATTTCAGGGTAAAATGGAACAAAAAATGTAGCAGACAATTTTGTGAAAAAAGTATGCGCAGGTATCACTGTTTCTTTGTTTCGCTTTTGCTTTGACCTTTCGTTTCAAATTCATTGGAAAATTTGAGCGATAATTTCCAATAACTGTGATTTTGTATATACTATACATATCCAACATATTATTGGAGCAGTGCCTCCGATGGCTACGATAATGCACTTTGCTCTAACAATTTAAACGCATAATTATTTAATAATATAACTGTAATTAAACTAAACTAATTAATTAAACTGTAAAATGTAATTTTAAAATGGTAACGAAAATAAAGGTCGTAATAAAATTCCCTTTAAAGTTTAGATATTTAAAAACTAGGTACGCATATACATGTACTTCAGAACTTAAGGAAAAAATACAAATAAAATTCCATACGGATTAGCATGTTATTTTTATTAGAATTTAAGAATAATTAAATAAAGAGAACGTATAATTTAATTTGTTTTGATATGAATGAGTGAAAGACGGAAAATAGCCCTTATTTTTTAAGTTTTATCCATCATCATATGTGTGTGGTACGACCGAGTGGCCCTTTAAGTTTTACAAATAATAATTTTAAGGTAGAAAAATTAAACTGAATAATAATTATTAAAATCAATATATTTGATCGAAAAAATAAAGATTAAGTAATAATAATTTCTTTTGAGCGAAAAAATGAAACTGTAATTACACTGGTTTACAGAAAAAATATTTTATTGCTGCAAGCTTCATTTAACTGGTGTGGGGTCCGCTGATATATGTATGTATTGGAAATAGTACCAAAAAGTAGTAAAAATTAACCTAATCTTTTCGCCCTTTTTCTACTACCCCAAAATGCATGGCCGCAATTGGCATGCAGAAAAAGTGAGGCTATGTAAGTGACATCACCTTATATAAGTTGCGTTCCAGCAGCAGTACGAATCAGAGTTTGCGCGTAAAAATTTAGGAAATCGCCATTGGCGACTTTTGGCGATTTTTTCCCTTCAAATAAATTTTTTCCAATTATAAAAATATACGAAACTTAGGTTTCCACGATAATTTTACAGAAGAGGCTAATGAACTGCGTGAGAAACTTCACTTAAGAAGCATATTAAAAGACTGTCAAAAATCTTTATTCACCCTAATCGAAGAATTTTTGGAAGGTATACTTAGGGCCGGTTACTCAATGTCTGGTTAACACTAATCTCCGGTAAAACATCGTTATCGACGTTACCGACTCCATGTTATATGCATGGAGCCGAACACGTCGATAATGATGTTTAAACGGAGATTAGTGCTAACCACATATTTAGTAAATGGCCCTTAGTCAATTAAATACTTTTAAAAAAGCTTTGATTTTGTCCCCAGAAAAGTGTGTGAATCACATGAGGGCGAGTGAGACTTTGAAGGAAAGAAAAGCAGCGGAAACTGAATATTAAATNACACTAATCTCCGGTAAAACATCGTTATCGACGTTACCGACTCCATGTTATATGCATGGAGCCGAACACGTCGATAATGATGTTTAAACGGAGATTAGTGCTAACCACATATTTAGTAAACGGCCCNTCGATAATGATGTTTAAACGGAGATTAGTGCTAACCACATATTTAGTAAATGGCCCTTAGTCAATTAAATACTTTTAAAAAAGCTTTGATTTTGTCACCAGAAAAGTGTGTGAATCACATGAGGGCGAGTGAGACTTTGAAGGAAAGAAAAGCAGCGGAAACTGAATATTAAAATTTTTTTTACTTTCCCATCTAATAACTTTTCTCAGAACCATTCCATCAGACTCTGAAGAATTTTGCATAATTGCTTACGGAGTAAATGATTGGAAATATAAGTAAATTCATATTATTATCCTTGCCGCACTCACATGCTTTGTTGAGCACGTTTTTTTCGTGCTTCAATAAAAACTAAGATTCGAAATAGGATGAGGTTGGAAAGTCTTAATTCAATAGTTCGAATAAAGTGTTATATGAAGGCTACTAGTTTCTGCTGCAAAAAGTTTCTAATATTAAACAGTATGTTATCAAGGTTGAATAGCTCAATATATGACAACAACATATATGTAGGCGATTTTGAAGGAATTGTGGAAATAGCTGATCTCGCCTTATTATAGGTTTTTATTTATTTTTTAGCGCCGGGCTTTTTAAAGCAGATTGTGCGATTAATCAATTAATATGAGTTATAATAAATTTAGTAATTACGCAGTCCTATTGCAAAATGTGTTGAAACAAATATTTTTAAAAAGTATGCGCATTTTTAAAGAAAATTGTTTGTACTCACTATTATATAAGTGATTTGTGTTATTTATTATTACCCTCTGAAGGTATTATATTCGTTTTTGGTCTTAAAAACAATATTATAAAAAGATCTCATTTTTTAAATAAAATATTTGTTAAATCGATTTCATGAATTTTATTTAAAACAAATGGCGATTTTTTTTTTTAAATTGCGCCTTTTTTTAAAGAATCTGGACACACTGGTACGAATAGCAGGCTTTGCAGGATTTTACAGGATTTACAGAAACAGCTGCTTTCGCCTTTAATAAACCTTATGTAAGGTGTCGTGCGGAAACAGCTTCCTGTAAAATCCTGTAAATTCCTGCCAGGGATGATAAATGAGTTTTTTAATTTTGTACCAAATGACTAAAAAAAGTGTACTAAATAAGCCGAAAAAGTACCAACATTTAAAACACTATACATACATAGTTACATATACATATCGCACACCGTCTTCGAAAGAGTCACAACTCAAAATTTGGCATTTTTGAGATTATGCGCCAAAAATGTACGCAGAGAATTTATTTACCGTTCAGCAAAAACTGGAGCAAATTTTTGTTATAATTTGTTAAAAAAACCTAAGGTAAAGTCGCCTTTGCTCACATGATTATCATGTGCTAAGTAATAGTTTTTCGCATTTTCTGACAAACGTATTATTTTGAGTTGTGACTATTTTGAAGACGGTGTGCGATATGTATGTTTTTAGATTTTCTGTATAAAAAACGAGATATAAAACTTAGCGTATCGAAGGTGGAAAACATAAGTGCAAATGAATTGTTTGAAAAGACCACCAAAACGCCAAGTTAATCAACAAAAGTATAGAAGTTATACTTATTAAGTGCTAGTAATACAAAAATTTTCAAAAAAAGCCGTTGCATTTAGCGGAATGGAAGTTTCACAAAAATATTTCGGAAAATATTTCCTTTTATAGAAAAACAAGTTAATAGCAGTGTTCTCGTACCTAAAATCTTGCGAAGTGGGGGAAGTCGAGAGCGCTGCTGGAAAAAAATTTATCTGCGAAAACTTACAAGTAAAAATGTCTGCTGATCACAAACATGTGTTCGTGAATAAACAAAAGAGAGGAAGAAAAGCTTAGTTTAGTTAATTTACTATTAATCTCTAATTTTCTAATTTTAGTGTGTCAACTATGGCTGCCGTATAAAATTTTTCAATTGTACCATATTTTTCCCAGAAATATATCAAAATAGATAATAATACTGAAAGTTTCTGACCGAATTTGTCAGTTGATCGTTAAAACGAAAATGGGATAATTTTAAAGGCACATTTGTAGCTATATCTATTTAATTTTTGTGAAACAAGGAAGGGTGCTTGGAGGAGATTCTTTTATTTTTGAATGTGTCATGATGTGGCATCAAAAATATTTGAAAAAAAAACTTATTCATTCTGAGATAATTCAATTATATGTAAAAAAAATATAAATCCTATACAAAAGTATTCAATAGTAAAAAAATTCCAAATCGGGGACAATGCACCAAGCGGATAATAAATTACCAAATGGACCACCTATTGCAACTGTGAAAGTGATCAGCTGTTTCGAAGATTGCAAATTATTGCAAATTTTGCAAACTGAGAATACAAAAATACTCCTACCAAATTTAACTATCAGAAAGTCAGAATGGCGTAAGTTGCAAGTTTTTACTGGTTTTGCGTTCAATAACTTTTTCTGATAATTTAGTCTTCCCTTCAATTTTACTCGCTATGATTCTTTTATTCTCTCGCCGCTAGTACTTAGTGGAAAATTTTATGAAAAGACGTATTATGACAGTAACTTTTTTGATTTAAAAAAGAGTTTCGTTTTTAATAAACACCACGTATTTACTTAAATAAGGTAGAAAAAGATTACTATATTTTTATGCACAAAAATTCGAATNCAAATGAAATTCTGAAGAAGATTATCCAACTGCTGGGCGAGAAAAAGCATGGCTCTGGCAAATGTTTTAAATGTGGAAAGCCAGGCCACTTCGCCCGCGATTGCAGCGCAAGTTCCAGTGGGCTCAACAATTCAGCAGGACGCAAACACAGGGCTGAAGGAGACGAATCCAACTCCAATCAGTCGTTAAACTGAAACGAGCCAGCAGGAAGGGCCGCGTGCTGGCTCCAGAAGTTGATGGGCCCTTAATCTCCGTCTCACAAATTGGCCGGAAAGCATACAACCTCACTGTTGGTGGATGTGTAAATGGGCAGGAGAGAGTACTGACAGTGGATACTGGATCGACACATTCCATTATTCGACGGATTTGGCCACTTTTTATGTGAAGCCACTACCTGGAGCAAAGCTGCAGACTGCAACTGGTGAACGCACCCAAGTGTTAGGAGAAGTACCATGCGAGGTAATAATCGACGGTGTGGCCTGATACACTAAGTTTATAGTGGCAGACATTGTGGATGAAGTCATCATCGTCGTGGATTTCTTACTTGGCCAAGGCATGAAGATTGACCTCCAGAGAATGATCCTGACAGATCGTGACAGGAAAGTGCCACTTAGGGTTGGTTACGACAGCCAGTACTGCAGCAGACGGTTAGTCTTAGAGGAAGTGTCGAAGATTCCACCAGAAACGGAAGCGGTTAGTTGGGCGGAGGTTGGCAGTGATGGAGACGGAGTGGTTTCGTCAGGAGAAGGAAGCGGTTCACCGATACAGGAAAAGCGTGACGGTTCCGCCAGCTCAGTGAAGAAAAGGTCGCAACAAGGAAGCGGTCATGGCAAGCCAGGTAGTGTTTCCGGCAGGAGGAAAGCCGCTAAACCACGTTGCAATGGTGATACGCCGGTGGCCGGAAATGGAAGCGGCTGTGGAAGCAGTAGGCGCGCTTTGAAGTGTCCCGAAAAAGGTGGTCGGCAAAGGCGAGCAGTTAAGCCGGAAGCCAAGGATGAGATTATACATGTCCGGTCAATGAGGTT
>NW_016159901.1:19890-20160 GCF_001687245.7 Rhagoletis zephyria | reverse complement strand
AAAATGTAGACGTCTACATTTTAAGACGTTTTCTAACCGTAAAATCTGTGGTGTTGTTGTTTCCCATACAAAATTGGAAAACGACGCCGTCTACATTTTGTCACACTCAAAGGTATGTTTTTTACGCGTCTACATTTTGCAACCTCGCAGCAGGGTTGCATTATGGCAATACTAATCACATTTTTTTTATTTATTGGGCACGTTTTCTGTATTTGCATTTAATTTGAGCCCAATATCTGATGAAAAGAAACAAATGAAGGAAAAGAAATA
>NW_016159901.1:5739-19727 GCF_001687245.7 Rhagoletis zephyria | reverse complement strand
GACTGCTAGAAAGGGGTGCTCACAGTTTGACGCTAAAGATGTCTCAAAATGTAGACGTCTACATTTTCAGACACAATTTGGAACGAACTGTGAACACCCCTTATGTGTTTTTTATGTGTTCGTAGCAAAATCGACCACCTGGTGGCGCAAAAGTAACNGTTTGGCCCGCGACGTCTTCGAAGAAAAAAGGTCCGATGACTCCTCCAGCGAAAACAGCACACCATACAGTGACTTTGAGCGGGTGTAATGGCTCTTCGTGGGTTACACGCGGATTTTCAGTGCCCCAGAAGCGTAAATTTTGCTTATTTACGTACCCGCTAAGATGGAAATGGGCCTCATCACTCATGATTATTTTTGATGAAAAATCATCTTCCTCTTGGTGGTGATTAAGGATGGCTTGAGCGTATGTTAGACGCGATTGGCGGTCAGCAGCTAACAGCTGATGCACCGTCTGGACTTTGTACGGAAACATCTTCAAATCTTGTACCAAAATTCGCTGTAAAGACCGTCGACTGATACCCATTTGCGTGGCACGTCGTCTGGTCGATGTCGACGGCGCTTCCATGACATCCTCGGCTACAGCAGCAATATTCTCTGCAGAACGGCTACTCCGGGGTCTGCCACGCCTGGCAGCATCTCGTGTTGTGCCAGTTTCTTCGAGGCGAGCGGCTAAACGTCGCAGTGTTTCACCAGTAGGCGTTGGACGGCCAGGAAATCTGCGACGAAATTCACGTTGTGCCAAAGTCACCGACCGATTATTGGTCAAATAAATAGTCAGCAATATTCCGCGTTCTGGAGCAGTGTAGCATAACATTGTTTATTAACGTGTATTTCGCATGTGTTTACTACACAAATGTCAAAACAGAACTGACATTAGGGGCCAATCGCAAAATTTATAGCATTTTCTGATAGGAGGATTACTTTAGCGCCACCTTGTAAATACGATGCATCGATGTTTTACCGATGTTTAAATTTCTCACACGAAATAAAATGTAGCCTGAAATATTTTTTAAACTCGAAAGAACTAGATTCACATATCCGCTACAAACCATAACTTTATACAAAACTTTGAAAAATTCAACACATTTTTATCTTAATTTTGAACTTTTTTTATCTGAATTTTTAGAAAAGGCCGCTAAAAATCGCCTTGATTTTTAACGAATTGGTTTTTCTGACGGGGTTTTGCACATTTTACCATATAAAAGTAAATTTCTTGTAGAATAAAATGCGAAAGACATTTTGCAAACAAAATTAAAAAATCAAAGCCAGTTATTATAAAATGCACCTTTTATATGAAAAAAACACAAAAGCCACCAGAAAAAAATTCATAAAAACTAAAAGCGATTTTTAGCCGCTTAAAACTTCCACCTGTTTTATTAGAATTACATACCCAGAATTGTTTAAAATATTCAGACTGAAAAGTTCAAAATTTAAATGAAAATTTGTTGAATTTTTCTAAGTTCTGGTTACGGAATGAACCATATTTTTATAAAAAAAGTAATAAAAAAATTTAACTTAAAAAACGACCAATATTTAACAAAAATCAGTATGCACTCACGTTTGATCGCCAATGTATGGATGTACATATAGAAACTTCCTCAAGCAGCATATTTCAATACAAGTATAAGTATGTTGCTATAATTATGATGTACCTTAAATATGTAAATCTTATTTATCTAAATATGAATTAACATTTTTAAATGAGTTCAGAAAAGAAGCTTTGATAATTTAGCCCCCAAAAGCCTGCTCCTATTCTGAATGATGGTTGCACGAGCTTCCGAGAACAAGCGCTCGCTTTCCACAGGTCGTTCGGCATAACCACACGTCTGCATTTTCTACTAAATGTGTCTTAACATCTGTCAAATTTCTGTTTTAACTTTTTCCCGATTTATCATGTGGGCAACTTGCTGTCTTAACATATCACTTTCGAAATGGCATCAAGCCAGTCAGATTGATCTGTACCCAAAGTAGATGGCACGGTAAAATGAAAACTGAGTTGTCAAACTACAAAATGACAGCTGATGTTAAGACAGCGATGTTAAGAAATTCGGCAAGATGGTATGGTTTAACAGTAGAAATTCGCGGTCTCCATCTGACATTTCTGTCTTACCACAGCTTTTTTAACAGAATCTGTTGAAGGTGGAGACGTGGAGACGTGGGGCAATACGAACGGAGTGAATGGACGATGTCGATGTTTTTCCCTTTTCTAGTCGATGTATCGTTGATGTATCATCAAGCAAAACATCGATGTTAACATCGATATTTTTGGACGAAACATCGATGTTTTGAAAACATCGATGCATTGTTTGCATTCCTACACCTGGCAGTCTGTCAGGTTTGAATTTTCTTGAAATTTATACGTTTATCCACCGAAATCGTTTGATAAAGTGATCAACTTTGGTTGAATAGATTTCCATACAAAGTTTGACAGTTCATTTATCAAAATGATAAATTTATAATTTTATCAAGTTTATCAGCAGTTTATCGCTTTTGATGAAGACCCCTAATATTAAACGGGCTGATAGTCAACGCGCGCAAAAAGATGGAATCTTTTCGCTTCGTTAGCCATCTTTTCGCTTCTCGCTGCAGCTGCAACGATCTATGTGGCGCTTGGTGCATTTTCATACAATTCATCTTATCTGTCAAAGCGAAGCAAGCGTTTAATCTGGCATCAGCTTGAGTGATCGTGCACTATGGGTAAAACTCACGATTGGGCCTCCGAACACTCTTGTAGTCAAGGGTCTACACTTTATTTGAAACCCTAATTTTGTAATTTTCGGTCACTAATTTATTAATAAATTCGGTAAAACTCCTTTAAAATATGGTAAGTGTTATCGATTACACCATTGCAATAATCATGTTCACCAGGACCCTTAAACGATGTTTCCACGTCAAGTGATTCGCTCTCCCATTCGTAATTCGCTCTCTCATTCGTGATTGGCGCCCCAATTAAGAACCGAATGACTTATTTCGCCATACAAAATTTTGAGAGCGAATCACTTCACGCGTAGGTGATTCAGATCCAATCAACATGCGAATCAAGAACAAATCGTTGTCTTCTCTAATTTTTATCGATAACGGCTGTCAAAACACATAGACACACATCCCCACCAGAACAAACACTGAAAAAATAGCTAGATTCGTTAAAACTATTGATTTAGCTAATTAACCACTGCAAATTTTTTCTCCACCGTTGAAATGCACAATAAACAGCACATTAAACATTAAGTAAAAGCAAAGAACAAGAAGCAGAGATGCAAAGTGAATCACGAATGTGTCGTGTAAACAGGTTGATTCGCCGTTGATAATTGAGAGAGCGAACCACGTGATTCGGTTGGCGTGGAAACGCCGTTTTACTTTGTAATTCGAATCGATAGTAAATTTGTTCGAATTCGAACGATTGGTACTATAAAAGTGTTGGCGTTCGAACAGAAATTCTTTTCGATTCGAACTACAGAGTAAGGGCCCAGTACTAATGTTCGAATGAATAATTGAATTGTATAGCTGAAAGCCTGAAAAGCGCGAAAAGTCTGAAAAGCTTGTTGTGGAGTTGTNATCGATAGTAAATTTGTTCGAATTCGAACGATTGGTACTATAAAAGTGTTGGCGTTCGAACAGAAATTCTTTTCGATTCGAACTACAGAGTAAGGGCCCAGTACTAATGTTCGAATGAATAATTGAATTGTATAGCTGAAAGCCTGAAAAGCGCGTAAAGTCTGAAAAGCTTGTTGTGGAGTTGTACTCTAACCGTCAGACGACGCCTCAAAACCCTGAAGCAAGTTCGAAATTTGTCATCTTTCAGGCTTTTCAGACTTTGGTTATGGAGCAGCTTCTATACAATTGCATTTACCCTGGGATNTGAACGCAAATGTTGAACGCAAAGTTGAACAATGCAAACACACTTTAACCGTCAGACGACGCCTCAAAACCC
Organism: Rhagoletis zephyria; assembly: GCF_001687245.7. Lineage (NCBI taxonomy): Eukaryota > Metazoa > Arthropoda > Insecta > Diptera > Tephritidae > Rhagoletis > Rhagoletis zephyria. The sequence goes on along the minus strand of NW_016159901.1, from coordinate 15,796 downwards.
TGAAGCAAGTTCGAAATTTGTCATCATTCAGGCTTTTCAGACTTTGGTTATGGAGCAGCTTCTATACAATTGCATTTACCCTGGGACTCAGTAATTCAGCCTCATCTCAAGTCACTAAATTTAAGATTAGCAATTAGTAGTCACTTTTTGTGACTTGAGATGGTTTGGGTATTCAGCAGGAGAGTCACAAAAAGTTCACCAAAAATGTGTTTAAAAACAAACACGGACAGTCAACTGATAGCGTTTATGTATGCTGTTTGCCGCGCAGCCCCAAGAGTCACAATAGCCGAATGGTCAAAACATTAGGCTGCCGGTCGAGAGGGTCCGGGTTCGAGTCCTCCTCGGGCGTGGAGGATTTTTTATTTTTTTTTTAGTTTTTTTTTCTTTTTTTATTAGTTTAATTTTTTTTTAATATTTAGATTTTAGAAACAAAAAATTGTTATTTTTTCGATGGATTTGTAGATACTAAATCATTGTTGTTTATTTCCTAACAAAATTGTTGTTGAACAAATTTCCTTCATTTCGCTTATNGGTCGAGAGGGTCCGGGTTCGAGTCCTCCTCGGGCGTGGAGGATTTTTTACTTTTTTTTTTAGTTTTTTTTTCTTTTTTTATTAGTTTAATTTTTTTTTAATATTTAGATTTTAGAAACAAAAAATTATTATTTTTTCGATGGATTTGTAGATACTAAATCATTGTTGTTTATTTCCTAACAAAATTGTTGTTGAACAAATTTCCTTCATTTCGCTTAATTTTTTTTTTTAATAAAATGGTAAGCAATTAACTTTTCCTCAATGTTTTTATTTATGTGACCTGCTCTTAGCCAGCTGACAAATTAGTGAATTTTTTTTAGACTAGAGACGTGAGGCAGCGTACTGAATACCAAATAGTCTCAAAATCCAAGTTCACCACCAAAAGTCACTATTAGTGACTAGAGACCGCTTACTGAATCCCAGGATAAATCATCACAACAAGCTTTTCAGGCGTTCAGCGCTTTTCAGGCTTTCAGCAATAGCTGAAAGGTTGAAGTAAATATTTCGAGTGTCGAAAGTTGAACTAGAAGCACAAAATTTATGATATCAATTTCGTGACGAAAATTATACGCATTTTTTGAACTGCCCTGGAAACTGACGCAAAATAGTTTCATTCATACGAATCGTTGCTAAAGTTTTTATTTTTCTATTTTGTGTTTCTAAGAGTAGACAGAACTTTGCAACGTTCCGAATAAATAAAAATATTTTGCGTCAGTTTCCAGGGCAGTTAAAAAAATGCGTATAATTTTCATCACGAAATTGATATCATAAATTTTGTGCTTTCGTCACTCGAAATATTTACCTCAAAGCGGTGTTTCATTTGATATCAATTATTTTGGGACAGCAAGTTAAAAATCAACGAAAATCCAAACGGAAATCCAAACAAAAATCTAACGTAATCTAAAATCTAATCTAATCATAAAAAATAAAATTTATTTAAAGAGCTCTATAAAGTAAAATTTTCATACAAATTTTCTATTTATAAAGCAGTTAAAGTCTTCTTTATCTTTTTTTTTAAATTGGGTGTAAATGTTATATTTTTTTTAGATAAATTTCTAAAAGCGCTATCTAAATAAATCTGAATGATTTATTCAAATATTTAACACTGAATTCAATTCCATTGAACCACATAATTTTTCGAATACAGAATAATCCTTTGTATTTAAAAAAAAATGTATATATAAAAAAGGTTAAATGTGAAAAACGATAAAAACGTAGCAACTTGGTACCAACATAAGATACAATAAGCAATTGTATTCGTCTCATTCTCTGCGCTGCACACATGTGTTTTTTAAAGAAGCTTTACTTCTATCACGTGTACGGTGCTGTACTTGCCTTTTTATACCCCAGCACACTTGTGCACAAGGGTATATTGACTTTGATCACATAACGGTTGTTTGTAACAGCTNACACATGTGTTTTTTAAAGAAGCTTTACTTCTATCACGTGTACGGTGCTGCACTTGCCTTTTTATACCCCAGCACACTTGTGCACAAGGGTATATTGACTTTGATCACATAACGGTTGTTTGTAACAGCCAAAACGAATCGATACAGATAAAGACAAATGTATACATAAATGTTCAGAATGAATAGAGAAGTCGATTAAGCCATGTCTGTCTGTGCGCCCGTGTAAACGATAACTCGAGTAAAGATTTAGATATCTCAACGGAATTTGGTATATAGGTTTCCCTTTATCCAAGGTAGGTTGGTATTGAAAATAGGCGAAATCGGACTGTAACTACGCCTACTTCCCATATAACGGTATTTTCGAAAAATGCAAGACCTACGATATTTCAGTAAATATTGGATGCAAATTTTTGAAAATTAATATGTGAATTAGAATTTTGGTAAAAATTTATACTATTTTGAAAACATCGACGATATACATATATATTTGAATTAGACGCAACTATAGGGCTTATAACATTAAAAAATGTTTTGAAGTTATTGCAATTTCTGGAAAAGTGGATCCTTCACTAGACCAGAACTTCCTGAAGTAGGTTCCGGGAAACCCAAGGGTTTCATAGAAAAGTACCAGGGCTCCGTGAAGTCATAAATTTTTTGATAGTTCACTAATTCAACAGATACATAAGTAAAAATCGGGGACCAGCCACCATCGCGTAAAATTCGGCATTAATAAGCATGGTGGTCGGCAGCAGAGTTGCCAGATGTGGGGATTTTGCCCCATTTTGGGGATTTATGAAACCATTTGGGGATAGATTTTTTCGTTTGGGGATGTGAGGATTTTATGGGGATTTTTGTTTGGTTTAAAACTTTGATATTGAAATTAAAACATATTTTTCTGGCTGCCCATAAAAATTTCTCGAATAAAGCTTTTATTAGTACATACTTTTTGCGCGATATGTTTGTAAGGTTTTCCTAACGCCGTCAAAGCATTATTTAATTATTATTAAACAATTTTCTCCGAAACAAACAATCTCCACGAAAGAAATTCTAAAAAATAAATGGTATTCTTTAGCTATTTGAGACCTGTACTTTATTACACTAAAAAAGTTTGATTACTTTTTGATTTTAAACTTTTATTTATGCTATTTCTGTTGTAGATTGAATTGTTAATATAAAAACGAAAAATAATCTTTTTTACACAAAAAAAAAATTGTTTGAACTACATTTAAATCAGCGGCAATGCAAAATTTTAAATAAAATCGAACTATTTAATCAACGAAATGGTGGTGGTGAAATAAATACGAAAAAAGCAAAAAAAAAATTATAAAAACGTTAAAAGCAATACAAAAAAAAAAAATAATGTCCTAAACTCACAGAAATATGTGACACGATACACAAACGAAAATGAACTCACACTAAAAAGAAAGGAAACATGCGGTGACGGTCAAGTTAAAACAAAAAAAAAATAAAAAAAAAAAAAATAATGTCCTAAACTCACAGAAATATGTGACACGATACACAAACGAAAATGAACTCACACTAAAAAGAAAGGAAACATGCGGTGACGGTCAAGTTAAAACAAAAAAAAATAAAATAAATAAAATATTAAAAAACTTACAAAAAACCACAAAAAAAATACAAAAAGCGACAAAAAAAGCGGTGGTAAANAAAAAAAAAATAAAATAAATAAAATATTAAAAAACTTACAAAAACCACAAAAAAATACAAAAAGCGACAAAAAAAGCGGTGGTAAAAAAATTTTATAATTTTATAAACTATACAAACATCAATGGCTTAAAAAAAAAACCAAATTTAACTGTTAAAAAAAAAACGCGCGGTAGTACCAAATTAAAAAAAAAAAAAATGCGAAAACCAGCGAGTGAAGTTGCTAGTGGTGAAAGTGGTATTTCTGGGTGAAAAAAACAGTAACAGTGGTACAGCAAAAAAAAGNCAAACATCAATGGCTTAAAAAAAAAACCAAATTTAACTGTTAAAAAAAAACGCGCGGTAGTACCAAATTTAAAAAAAAAAAAATGCGAAAACCAGCGAGTGAAGTTGCTAGTGGCGAAAGTGGTATTTCTGGGTGAAAAAAACAGTAACAGTGGTACAGCAAAAAAAAAAAAAAAAAAGGTGAAAACGTTTAAAACTGTATAAAAGCTAACGTGGGCGTAAAATCCGAGAGAAAAAAAAACTGCAAAAGAACATACATTGTAATGCGTGACTGTACTTCGACGAAAAATATACACCCGTTTCCTAACGGCGCATAAAAACCACGCCACTAAAAATGCCTAAAACCGCAACTCCGTTACAAAATATACATACGTATACCGTTGGCATTGTACAGTAACTCCACGCCAACTAGCAACTCACACATAATAACGAACAACAACATATATTACATATCGCTGAGCAGGGTGCGATAGCAGCATGGTAACAAACAACAACAGCTAAAACCAGGACAACACATCTTTACTTGGCAACACAGCTCTACATGGCAACTAATACGAGCAACGCACAGTGGTTCCTTTTTGGATTCTGCGTAGCTAAATTCTGTAACTTTCTTATTTATCATCAGATTATGTGGAAATTTTGGAGGGAACATTACTGAGTATATATAATAGTTATTTGCGAAAAATTAAGTCGATACTTTAATTGTTTTTGAAGTTATTAAAGTTTAAAAATGATTTATTTTTTATTTTTACTTCCAAGTAATACTTCTTTTATTTTTTATATGGGTATTTCCAGGAGGGCGGAAAGTCGAAATTTTTTGGTTTTTTTAAGATATCTCAAAAAGTAAAAACATTTATAGATCATGTTTATATCCAACTTTGTAGGTTTGGTGAAGTACTACAATACTGCGTTTTAAAAAAAAATAGTTTTAGCCGCTGTATTGATAAAAGGATTAAACAAACATGCGTTCGGACACACATTTTTCCAATATGTTTTTGTATGTTGCTAATATTAAACAGTGTCTTTTTCTTAATATATTTCTCAATAATATGTATTGAGATTTCGTAAAATCCATTTCAATATAAACACTCAAAGCTTCATCATTGTCGAAAGGAATGGAACATTCTTCCTCATTGAGCATTTTAAGAATTTGTCCTTTTTTTTCTCTGCTGGTCGATCTTAATAGCTCTATTATTTCTGCTTCTTCTGATTCATGAATAGATCGTAATCCTTGGATATATGCACTGCGCAAGTGATCAAGACCTGTTTCTTTAATCAAAGCCGTGTTTTTCTTTTTCTTCGTCAGATTTGAATCTTCTTCGAAAGATGTAGATGGTCGCCCTTTTTTCACTGAAGACGAAGAAANCGCCAATGACATGCCCATGTTAAAATAAGGCCTTCCTGAAGCGAAAGGGTAAGCGATTCCCATCGCCTAGCTCGTTTCCACATTCGTTTCTATGGTAATCGTGTTTTTTGCAGGGTAACAACAAAAACTTATCAAAATAACTCGCTTTAAGTGCATTCGCACCTACAACATAAGGAACAATTGATCAATAACCACATAGCAAAAATATAATGCATATAGTTTATTACATGTATGATGGCTTAGCAAATAAGACTCTGGTGATTCAAAAAGCAGTTGCGGGTTCGAATCCCACCAAAGGCATTTTTTTTTTAAATATTATTTACANATCAAAATAACTCGCTTTAAGTGCATTCGCACCTACAACATAAGGAACAATTGATCAATAACCACATAGCACAAATATAAAGCATATAGTTTATTACATGTATGATGGCTTAGCAAATAAGACTCTGGTGATTCAAAAAGCAGTTGCGGGCTCGAATCCCACCAAAGGCATTTCTTTTTTAAATATTATTTACACAATAATTATTTATGATAATATTTGACATTTTAACAAAAATATAAAAAACTAATTTTGTTTAATTTTATTGGAAAAACTCAAAAAAATGCATATTCCAAAATATAGTGGTTAAAGTATTTTGTAAATATATTGCTATCAGGTATTAGCAGCTAAAATTTTTAGGACGAATAAGTGAAACATATAGCAATATACCTGTGCTAATATCTAAGTGGCGGGGAGTGGCGGCAAAACTGTAGTTCCACCTTAAAATCAAATTCTTCAAATTTTAAGATTGATCGAAAAATTAGTTGGATTTTTTTTTTAAACAACTTTAATAAAAAATTAACACTGTGGTATTTGCAATAAAATTATCTTTTTATAGAGGTATCATACGTAAGTATGACTTTTATACTCTTAAAGTTATACGACTTCAAACTTTTAAGTGTTATAACTCAACTTTTTTGATTATACATATATAGTAACTTTATGCAAAGATATTTCCTAAAGAAAAATAAAACCTATTGATAAATGTAGAAAAATATGTAAATTTGGACACATTTTTATTAAAAAAACACAAAAAACAGTATATGTCAAACACTTGAACTCTGGAAGATTGCAAAAATCACACGCGCTTGCAAAAGAACTCATTAACAAACACAAAATTCGAAGCCAAACGGTATATAACAAGACCACGCGTCCGTTAATAGTTAATTTAAATGATACGGTCTTAGTTCAAAAGGAACCACGCGATAAATATACAAACATATATGAAGGTCCATACGTCATAACAAATATTGACGGAGTCAACGTAACAATTTTCGACAAAATAAGAAAAAACAGTACACAAAAATAGAATCCATAAAATAAAATAAAACAATTTTTCTTTTATATGTAAATACGTATGTATAATTATTTTTAATTTTTCTTTTATTACAAAAAAAAATTTTACAAAAAAAAATACCAAAAATCTGAAACGTACAAATTATGAAATCTAGCTCAAAAGAAAAAAACAAACAAAACAAACTTTTATAAGTATTCATAATATATTTTTCCATAAAACTGTATATTAGACTGCATCACCAAAAAAAGTTGCGGTTTTTCCACCGGGATTACAAAATTTATTATATTTTAAGCCGTCCACCAAAATATTTCGGAAAAATATTAAGATTTAAGCGAGCTGGACCGATTTGAAAATAAAAATAGTTTTTTAAAGAACTTTTTAAAAAAAGTCCCCTCAGATCACAAATTAGATTAAGCTTAAAAAATCTGCATAAAAATATTTAAAAATCTTTTCAACGGAATCGTAAGAATGAGATTTTTGATGCTGTTTTTTTACTTTTTTCAAGGATTGGTTTACGAAAAACTTGAATAACTGGGCCAAAAATGTTCTGATTTAGACTTATTGGATCTCAGTATAAAGGTATTTTCACACTGTTTTTATTTCTGGCCAAAAAAACGTCATTCCTGTCCATCAGCATCAAAAATCTCACTATTACGATTCCGTTCAAAATTTTTTTTTAATTTTTTTTAAATATTTTTATGCAAATATTTTAAGCTTAAACCGTTTTATCATTTGAGGGGATTTTTTCAAAAAAAATATTTAAGAAACTATTTTTATTCATAAAAAACACGATTTTTGGAGGTATTTTCAAATCGGTCCAGCTCACTTAAATCTTAAAATTTTTTCCGAAATATTTTGGTGGACGTCTTAGAATATAATAGATTTTATAATTCCAATGGGAAAATAGTACCGATTTTTTTTGTATGGTGAGTGATGCAGTCTACTGTATATTAAGAATTTTTCACAAAAATATGAATTAGATTGTTAAACCAAAAAGCATTTTTCATGCATTTTAAAATCAAACTTTAAAAATCTTTCAACAAATACTATGTATATATATATAGATAAAAGAAACTTGAATTTCCACTTTTTCATATCCAATTAAAAACATATTTATGTCAATATTAAATAAACTCATAAGTCATAGTTACTTATCAATAGCATACTTATCTTTATTTTACAATACTATACTTTGCCAATTTAACAAATATTAATAAAAATAAGTCATATTAATTAAGTAAATACAATAGCTTTTATTTAAATATTTACAATAGCTTAAATTGCTATGAACGAACGAATATAAGGGGGAGGAATATTCCTCAATCAAATCCAAATTCGTTCCTTCAAAACAATTTAATTCTAAATATAATTTTGGGGCAAGAAGAATATGGCAAAATTGATCACCTTGCCAAATTCTTCTTTTCCCAAGAAGGGTGATGTAATGCGATCAAGCATACATGTTGCAACCCTACAAATCACCTTATATGAATCCGCCTAAGGTAATAGATTACAAATATAAATTTACGATATTGATGCAACCCTGTTGTATCGGCGAAAGCAGCTAACTTTAAGTTTTTTAGTGAAAATAAAATTAGCGGCATTATTGCGCGTTACTTCAACCCGACTAGTTGAGTTTCATTTAAACTTATATTTTTGGGCAATTGCTGGCTACCAGCGTTGGCCGGCAACAGAGCCGGCGGAGCTCCAGGGTTCCGCGTGAAGTACCAGCGCCAGCAATTGCAGCAGCACTGCCTAATACGGCAGCATCGAGGGAGCGCTAGGGCTCCCAGCAAGAGCGGGCGTTGGACGGCAACAGAGCCGGCGGAGCTCCAGGGTTCCGCGTGAAGTACCAGCGCCAGCAATTGCAGCAGCACTGCCTAATACGGCATCATCGAGGGAGCGCTAGGGCTCCCAGCAAGAGCGGGCGTTGGACGGNCGCGTGAAGTACCAGCGCCAGCAATTGCAGCAGCACTGCCTAATACGGCAGCATCGAGGGAGCGCTAGGGCTCCCAGCAATAGCGGGCGTTGGACGACAACAGAGCCGGAGGAGCAACAGGGGCCACCTCGACAATAGTCTATAGTTGAAAATGTTTTCCTTGCGGGACAATGCTTCATGTCTCGAATAAGGCTTCATAATTCTACTTGATAGGGGAAATGCATCATCGCCAACAAAAACACCTTTATTTGGTAGACACAAATTATTTTCTTTTATCGCTTCGTAAAATTTAGATTAGATGTAGCACGCAAAACATTGTGAATATTGTAAAAAAAGTGCTATTTACGTAAGCGCCACTGTACATACAACTGCGGTCAAAATAGTAGCACCAAAATCCCGAATGGTATTGTGTGCAACTCATGTTTATTTATTTATTCTTAATAATTTTCATTTTTAATTAAAACTATAGTTTGACCTATAACAGAAACCTCGTAAGTAAAAGTTTCAAAGCTTGCATCAAGTTCACAAAAATGAATTAAAAATTAACTTTTAAATTTTCAAGCAATTTTTTGATATTTTATTAATTTTTGTGAACTTCATTTAAGCTTTGAAACTTTTACTTATGAGGTTTCTGTGATAGGTCGAACTATAGTTTTANTGCAACTCATGTTTATTTATTTATTCTTAATAATTTTCATTTTTAATTAAAACTATAGTTTGACCTATAACAGAAACCTCGTATGTAAAAGTTTCAAAGCTTGCATCAAGTTCACAAAAATGAATTAAAAATTAACTTTTAAATTTTCAAGCAATTTTTTGATATTTGATTAATTTTTGTGAACTTCATTTAAGCTTTGAAACTTTTACTTATGAGGTTTCTGTGATAGGTCGAACTATAGTTTTAATTAAAAATGAAAATTATTAAGAATAAATAAATAAACAAGAGTTGCACACAATACCATTTGGAATTTTGGTGCTATTATTTTGACCGCAGGTGTATGTTAATATATGAATATGAATTATATCAATCTTTTGTTTCTTGTATTCTTTACAACATTCATATCGTTGAATAATAATATATAGTTTCTTCTTCTTCTTTTTTTTTGGAGCTGTAACCGCCTAAGCGATTTTGGCCGAGTTCAGCAAAGCCCGCCAGTCGTTTCTCCTCTGTGCCAACTGACGCCAATTGGAAACGCCAAGTGAAGCCAAGTCCTTCACCTGATCCTTCAATCGCAGTGGGGGCCTCCCTCATCCTCTGCGACCACCAGCGGGTTCCGAGTTGAATACTTTCAGAGCTGGAGCGTCGGTGTCCATTCGAACGACATGACCAAGCCAGCGGAGCCGCTGTATTTTAATTCGCTGCACTATGTCCATATCGTTGTAAAGCTCATACAGCTCATCGTTGACAAATAAAAGGAAGATCGAAATTTTATACTATCATTTTGAAGTTATGTCTGACGGTGTTCGAATATGGGGCCACCCAGAGCAGAATATGTAAACAAATATGAAATGTAATAAAATAAAG
>NW_016159901.1:0-3183 GCF_001687245.7 Rhagoletis zephyria | reverse complement strand
CTGAATACGAAAAAGAATCTGCGAAGTTCAGAAAAAAAGTGTATTGAAATTAATTTTGTATGAGGATATTTAATAGAAACTTGTAAAGAAAACGAACTCCCGATTGCGTCTGCATGACTCCTGCACGACTTTACAATTCACTTTAAGTTGGTTTTGTCATAGCTAATTAAAAGTGAGGTATTAATCGAAATCTCGCCAAAAAGCTAACTATAAGTTGGTTAGTTTTAACAATTGATAATTTTTCACTGCAAGGTACATATGTATAGATATGAATCAAGGTACAATTAATTAACTAATTGTATCATGTACCACCCAAACCACAATCAGTTCGTACGCCTGAACACTTCTTAATATTTGCACTTGAAACTTTTATATACATACATATATATATTAATAATCAAAGATTTTGACACAAAGTTTGTTTATTTGCAAAGCTTGATTTGTGGTTTTGTAGAATCAACAGGAAAAGAAAAAAATACAAAAACAACAACGTAAATAGCGAAATCTTTCAACACTCTTATAAAATGCATTTTAATTCAATAAGTAACATGTTAAAAAAGATATTGTTTAACACTTTTTCACGTCGCCTTTTGTCTTAATAGCATATTACATCCTTTTTCACTAGTTTCCCATTAAAATTGGTGAAAAGGATGAAATATTTCTTTTTAATTCAAGTGTACATAAATAAATAATATTATACAATTTTATAAATAATTAAAATAGGTAATTTATTTAATAAAATTTGATTTATTAATAGATAATTAAAAATGCCAGTAAGAGTGTTGAAGGATCTCGCTATTTACATTGCTGTTTTTGTATTTTTTTTTTTGCTGTTGATTCTAAAAAACCACAATTCAAGCTTTCAAATAAACAAACTTTGTATCAAAATTTTTGATTATTAATATATACATATATATAAAAGTTTCAAGTTCAAATATGAAGAAGGGTTCAGGCGTACGAACTGATTCTGGGCTAGGTAGTACATATATGAATATGAATTATAGGAAGCAGCAGTGCGATGAAAGGGCAGTGTTGTGGAAGCAGCAGCAGTAGGTTTCCTGACACATTCCGCTTGGAATTGAGCATTAAGGCATTTTCAAACGCAAATGGCCGATATCCTAGGTACTGCAACGAGTCCTGGATGTATCAAGCAGGGCGGCGGAAGACGTGGGTATGGTGGTTAGTACTACCCACCTGAAAATTTTAAAGGTAGGTAATTACCCACCTGGAATTTTTTTAGAAGAAAGATAAGTTCAATTGAAAATCCTATATTAACCACACCTGAAGAGTGTTGGCAAGTAGATTTGATACTGAATCGGCAACGTTTTATAAAACTTCTATTACTTTATATGTAAACAGTACTTTGAAATGTTGATTACTCATTTTACTAATAATGTTGATTAATCATAAAGCAAATATTTTGGTTTTTGGTTAATCAAAATCAGCTTACATTTACTGTGTCAAAATAATAATTTTACCCCATTTTCAAATGGTTCCCCTGGGGTCTGTGGAAGGGTTCGAGGAGGCAGATATATCTTTATACAAAGTTTGAACTATGCTCTTTTTGAAGAGGCACACCCTCTCCCCCTCCGCCCACTAACTCAAAAACAGTGGTCAAATAACTAAACATTTCCCATCGAACCTTTATCTTCTGTGCTAGTCACACAGCCCGTAAAACTTTGAAAATATATATTGGTATATATACCTCAATATATTCCGCCATAACGTTGTATAATGCATCCAAAACATCCTTCAGGAACAGAGATATAGTGCTCTTTGGTACTCTGAATCTCTCAGGTTTAAATAGCTGTCACCCGTAGCTAAGAACTTCAAAACTATTTGCAGCTTTATTCTCGGCGAGAGCGCCTGACGAAACAGTGTGTCCTGTTTTCTGATTTGTGGAGAAACTTTTTCAAGCAAAAATTCAAATTGGTCAGGGGTCATACGCAACCATTGTCTAAAATAAGTGTCATCTTCTGATGCCAACTACCTGTAAATATGGTCGGATGCACCCTAAGCTTCACGCCGGCTGACCCATTTTCGAACCCAGATTTTGCGATTCTTCCTTTCACTCCTTTTTAACTTGTTATACAATAGATTTTGTAACTCAACGCCCACTGGTTCGATGCCAATTGTTAAAATTTTACGTTGTAAATCCATTTTATTTTATAAACAAACAAATTCGCGTTCAAGAAAAAATCGACCAATGTAAACAGGTATGGCAACAATTCTGCGTTCAACGTATTCAACTCTCGCATTCAACAAAAAGTTGAATGAAAAGTTGAATAATGCAAACACTGCTTAAGCTAGTGGTCGGATATTTGAAACATTTATTTTAAAGTTTAATCCCTTGATCACACGTGTGTGTTAAAGATTTTGGATTCGGGTTATGCGCTTGGACACAACAACCGAAAATCGTTGTACAAATAACTAAACCGGAACGCAAGTTTCTCGATAAGGAGCAACAAAGATTCTTTTTTGCTCGTTTATACAAGGTCTCCCAGAAGTAACCTGCCAAACTTTAGGGTAAGGTAGGTGGGGGGGTGAGCTCTCTGATAAACAAAAAATTTTCAGTTAAAAGTGTTACCGTTTTTGAAATATGTACATTTTTTTGAATTAAAAAAAAATCGTGCCTTTTCATGTATTTTCTTTAACTGCATCTACAAACCAGGCTATACTTAGTAAATTTTTTATGTAAAATACTTCCAGATAGTTGCTCCTCCATATTCAAATGCAATGTAGTTAAAATATATTAAGGAACCATCATAAAATTAGGACTATTTTGGGATTTTCAACTTTTTGATATTTTCTTCCCCAACTTTGACTATCTCTGGTGAAAAAAAAAATGTACTGAGCTATAACTTTACACTACATAAAAAAATTGCTCATTTAATAAAGATTTCAGAAAGGTGCCACTCTTACTGTTACGAATAAAAAAAAAAACACCTATAGCCGCTTTTGTGGGCAAAGGACTGAGACACGCTAGAATGTATTTAATAGATTTAAATTTAAGTTGCTCTTGTTACCGACCAATGACATGCTAAATAGTACAAAGTTACATTAATACCTGCTCCTGACATTATTTTATGTTACTTACCGGAATTAGTGAAAGTGGATTTTGTGAAATTGGACCCTTCGAACATTGTGTTATTAATACTATGACAGAGAACACGCAGTATACGT
>NW_016159900.1:42932-74536 GCF_001687245.7 Rhagoletis zephyria | reverse complement strand
GACTAAAAGGCTTGGCATACTTAATTACCGATTAGAAATATTGGAACCGCCATGACTGAGTAACTGCTAATTATATTGATCTTCGTATTTGATTTTAGGACCACACTTCTAAGCTTTTTTCGAAAGAAGAAAATGACTCTGGAGTAACAGATGATAGAATGAAATGTCGTGGAGGGATCCTATTAACTATAAAAGACCGCAGTAACCCTGATTGAAAGCCCTAAGTAGGTAAGGTAAGGTAGGGCTTCTAAAATAATACCTTCTTTTTGGAAGCTATGTATAATAAAATATATTAATATTAAATTTGTACAGCGTCATTATTTTATATAAATTTTCTTCTTCCAAGGGAAGTTGAATCAAAAGACCCAGAAAAAATCGAACACAAAAAGGATGCTGCTCCAAAGGATAAAGCACAAAGTCTCTAGATTACTAATTAACTGCTAAGCTAGAGGCTCAGACTAAAATTGATACACTTTTGCATCGAGAAGCCTACGGTTAGTTTATTATAAGCTGTTAGCTTTGAAAGAAATGAAAGAGATTTCTGGGCTTGCGGATGAAAAACGAATGGGCTGAGACGTGCAAAGGAACGTTACGTGTGAAAGAAAATGCACTCGTCGTTTTCACGAACACTCGAGTAAGTTCGAGGAAAAGAAGATTTCGACTTTTCTTATAACGATGCAGTTGCTTTTTTTCGGAAAGACAGAGAGATTTAACCGGTAGATCAGACTATGGCGTCAACTTAAAAAGAACTATATGTCTAAACCAACATGATAGCTGGAAGAGGATTCTTTAATATAAACGCTTATTTTTGCCATTTCTTTAAAAAAAATATCAATAATAATTGAGGTAGTGAGAGCTGCTTTATCATAACATGATCTTCAGCTTGATCAGTCATATAAGCTCTCAGCTAACTATCGAACTTTTCAATCCGACATTAATAGTAAAATATTTAGGCGTAACTCCAGATAGCAAGCTGACGTGGCAAACTCACATTGATTTGAAGGTAAATCGAGTGCTGAAAGACTTTGGGCAGGGCAGGGCAGACTTGGGGTCTTACTTCGTCTATGGTGCTCTAGTATGATTTCTTAGAAAAATGATCAGTTTCGGGGTTAAGCGGTCCACAAAGGAGTGTGTGTATGGACAATACAAACACCATGAGAACAACGCTCGAAGAAGCTGTTAATACTTTGTTGGTTTTAGGGAGTAATACAAGAGAAATCGAGCAAAGAAGGTTGCCCTATTGATATCCTTTTTAGAGCCCAAATAACAAACTGATACATGCAATCTATTTTGCAAAGGAAGTACGTTGTCTCGAAGATCGAAACTATAACTGAAGTCGGATAGGATGGTGTTTAATTCGGAAGACTACAATACTTAAGATTACAGTCCGGATAACTGGCGAAAATTGGAACGGCAATCAAATTAGGGTCAGCCGTGACTGCAAAGCAGCACATAGGTACTAGCTTGAACTTCTGTGGTTATAGGGACACGACATTTTGGGATTCAAGGTTGTAAAATAACTGATGAATTTACGAACTGGGGTCATTTGGGGCGTCCAGCTAAAGTGGATCCGATTATGGGGTCAAACATATCGGAAGCTGTCTGCTACTATAGATATCTCATTAATATTTAAGCCTCACGCGAACTCTTGATTTAATATTGACAACAGCAAAACTACCAAATGAATCCCGAAAATGACAGACAGGGTGGTGAAAAAATTCTTCCACAGAAAGAGAGGAAGTGGCTTAGAACCCTGAGAAGATGATTATGCCACACAATCCATATGGACGACATACAGTCAAAATACCTTGCTGGGAGGATGATGATAATGTGGAGCATTTTACTGCAACTGTTAGCAGAGTAAGAGTGGTAAGCTTGAAGAGGTCTAACGATTTCTCCCGTAAACCGGGTTTTCCTTATGTTTTTAAATCTTTCGGTGTGTCATAAGTACAATGGACAACTATGCCTGGGTGGTTGGAAAGTTTTTTTGGGCCACACATATCTAAATTCCAGTCCATTCCAAGTAGTCGAGTCAACAGTTTAATAAACTTCTCATGAGTCTCGTATGCAGATCTTAATCTTCAGTCAAGTACCCGACCGATGTGCTTTACCATCGAAAAGCATATTATTTATATACCTGAGAAGTACTTAAATTGGACATACGGGTATAATTGGCATACGGAAATCCGAGCTCGTGACTCGGTCTTACAGCACTAACACTGCCGTTTATCTTATACAATTTTTAAGGTTAGGTTATCTTAGCTCTGTTCATCACGCAGAGGAAAATGGCACACTTAGGTCCATTGTGATGGCATATTAGAGACTCCTCCTCTTACTTAAGAAATGTAAGCAATATGTAGCTTTGATGAAGCTGAATCCAGTTCAGCCAGACAATCAAAAGAATAGCACCGACAAAGCGAGACAGTGACATATGTAGGTAATGCTCAACGCTTTCGATTTCCTTCTCATCACGGCAGCTACGTCAGCAGGCGTTTAACTGCACACCCATTCTAGCAACGTGGGTCCCCAACAGGCAGTGCCCGTGAGAACTACAATCACAAGTCGCATCAGTGTTTGCTCGAAGCGGAGGGGAGGACGAGATATATGCTTATCTAGATGTGTCTTGCTATCTAGCACGTCGGCTCCCTAGATCATCTTTTATTTGCCCGTTCTATGAAGCTATTTTTCCAGCCAGAGTTTGCAGGAAGGCAGCGTAATGCCCGCACAACGAGCGATACTCTACTGATTGCAGACAGTAAGTTTGCTTCCAGTATAGTAGAGTATGTCTATATTCCAAGACAATATTCGGTGTAGACTTATCACAATTAAGTGCCGCCTGGATATCAGAAAAGATCTGTAGCTGTTGCATGCAAATTAATGGAAGATTGATTGCTGTTAGTACAGCAGATCTGGCCGACGAAAACTAAGACCAAGCGAGAGTTCTTGCAAGTATATCCCACTTCCTATCTTCAGATGCCGTAATACCGTAGAACAGAATGGCACGCACAACCGCTGTGCATAGCCAGTTCCCAATGTGAGGCTTCAATCCCATGTTGTAAATGCAAATCCAACGGCACAATAGAATACCTCGCAGTTTTTCTTTGTTTCTTTTTTCACTGCTCAGCTTTATGAAGGTTACGTCTTTGTCGTACTTTGAATCTGCTCATGACCTTCTTGGTAATATTAAGGCCACGCATTGGTCTACCGAAGACCTTGCTGATATTATGAATCATCGGGATTATAAAATTTATAATACTTGAAGACTTCCACCAAAAATATCAAGATTTACGTGAGCTGGGCCGATTTGAGAATACTTCCAAAAATGGAGTTTTTTATGAATAAAAATATTTCTTAAAGGATTTTTTGGAAAAACAAAATCCCCTCTGATAACAAAACAGTTTAAGCTTACAAAATCTGCATAAAAATATTAAAAACATTTTTCATCGTTCAAAAACACCATGAAAAATCTCATTATTATGATTCGGTTGAAAATTTTGTATGCAAATTTTTTAAGCTTAAACTGCTTTGTCATCTGAAGTGATTTGCTTCAAAAAATACTTAAAAAAATAATAATTAATTCATAAAAAACTGAGTTTTCGGCAGTTATATTCAAATCGGTCCGCGGTAAATCTTAATATTTTTCCTAAAGATTTTGGTGAAAGTCTCAAAACATAATTGGTTTTATAATTTCAATAAAAAAAAACAGTACCGATTTTTTTTTTTTGTAAGGGAGAGTGATGCAGTCTATTGTACATAATTACTAGAAAAGTGTGAAGTGCAATCCCAGCGGACGATTTCTTTTACACTTGCAGCTGGGACTTAAGACTTTCCCGCAATTTTTTTTAATGATTTTAGAGAGAAGGATTCCAACGAAATCCCTAAATAATTTTGCAAAAAATTCAATCGCCGATTTTCGCCTGCATTTGTGAGTTTAACAGATTTTGTTTTTTCAACTTGTTTCGTTTAACAGTGCTTTTATTTGTTTTTTGCTTCTTTTTGGTTTATAAACTTACTGCTATTTTTCACAGAATTCCATTTGCATTCGCTAACTACAATTATGTAATGTATTTATGTATATGCAGTATTTTTATGTACATATGTATGTATATGGATTTGCATGTATGTATGTATGTATGCAGTCCATGTACGGGTTTCCATACAAGCGCATTAGAAACATTAATGATGCTTAATGATAATTGGCAAGTGAATACAGCTATGCATTTAAATGTATTTTAATATTCATGTACGTATGGTGTGTGCATAAAGTATACGATAAGTGATTTATGCATATAATTTCGTATGTATGTATGTATGGATGTGTGTATATGTACATGGGTAAGTATGTATGTACATCGATGATTTTTTATTTTTATTTTTTGCAATGCATTTAAAGAAGTTTGTGGAGCCTTGCTAATGCTGACGATTTGTATGTATGCATGTATGTATTTACAATGGATTTGATTAACAAAAAAGCACACATTTATGTCAGTATGAGTGCGTTTATGACTTAATTAGTTAGCGCCGCCATTTGTGATTCTGCTGTTTATCTAATTTTAAGTGCTTAGACAAAATTACATTATTATTCTAATTGATTTTTTGTTAAGTACTCATTCGTTAATTTTTTAGGGTAAATTTTTTGTTTAAATGTCTTTTTACCAATTTCTTGTTTTTGCAAATTTATTTAAATATTAAATAACCTAAAATGCTACTTTGTATAAAATCACATTGCTGGGTTTCGGTCGATATCTCGTTCGCTCGCTCGCGCGTGCACGACCGATTGCTATTCCACTGTTTTTCTATAGTTTTTTTTTTGAATATAGCGTTGCCAACGCGCACTAAACTATATAGTAACAAATTTTTTTTGCTGCCAATGCCAATGTTACTTTTTTCTTAAATAAATTTGTTGTTTGCCTCTTTTTAGCCGCTTTTATTTTATTCTTTTTATTTCGGCAAATGTATGCATGAAATTCCATCAGTACAACAACAATTTGTATATGTAAATAATTTTGAATTTTCTTGCTTTTAGCTGTTTCTTTGTTTCGGGTATTATCTACTGTGCTTTGCTATATACAATTTATTATTGTGGTTGCTGTTGTTGTTTTTGCTATTGTAGCTCTTGCTCGTGTTGTTGTTGTTATTGTATTTGTTGTTGCTGCTGTTGTTGGCATTGCCATTATGATCAGTGTTTATATTCCGGATATCGACCATTCTCCATTATTTGTCCTGATTGACTGTTGTTGCTGCTGCTGGTGGTGTCGCCTTGCTGCTGCTGCAGCTGCATTTGCTGCTGATGCAGATGCTGCTGCTGCTGCTGCTGTTGATGCTGATGCAGTTGATGCAGTTGCAATTGCGCTTGCTGTTGGCCTGTATCGGCTGGCATAGGCAAACGGCGGCTGAGCGATTGGATAACACTTCCACTGCTTTCCGTCTCCGTTGAGGGTGGCGAGGGGTAATAGTCCCTCTGACTTACATTTATACCATTTGGTACGACCCCCAAACCCATTATAGAGTTGCTGTTGGCTGCCGCTGCTGCTGCCGCCGCCGCCGCTGCCGCTGAGGCCGCTGCCGAGGATGGATGATCGCCGTGGTGCTGGTGCGGGTGTTGATGATGTATAACGGTACTCGTTGTAGCCGTTGACATTGGTCCGACGCCGCTGGATTGTTGGGAATCCGACATTGTGCCGGATTGCTGTTGATCCAATACCACGACGGATACCACATCCTCACTCGCCCACCGGGCTAACTGTTGTTGAGCTTGAATAAAGTCATCACTAGAAAATAATAATCATAACAGGAACAGCGGTACACGGAATAACAAAAAATAAGAATTGGGTTTCGGGGATGTACAACGAAATTAAATTGAAAACACAATCGAAACCGAAATCAAAACGTAAACGATGCGAAACCGAAAGAAAAGAACAAATTTAAAATGAAAAAAANTTGCGTTAGAAAGGCAGGCAAGGAACGCAATGCAAAAAATCAAACGGAACGCATGATAAAAAGAAATTCGAACACAAAAGGTCGGACAAAAAGCAGAAAATCCAAATGAAAATAACACAAAAGAAAACCAATTAATGAATATCACAATCCACATACAGACAAACGTGAATGTTTAGCATTCAAATACATACATATTTATGTAGGTATGTATACATAGTATTTATGTACAATGGTATATCGTTACGTATGTATGTGTGTATATACATATGTACATACTTATGTAGATAAATGTGCGCATGCTTGTGTGTTGCAATTATTACATTTGCATGTATGTATTTACAGCAGTGAAGGGTATATCATATTTATATGTACATATGTAGGTATGTACATTAGGGCGGGCACATATTTTTTACTATGCACATAGGAGGATGTTAAATGTAATTCTAAGCAAATTTGCCGAAGAAACCATGGGTCTAAAATCAATGTGGAGTTTGCCAAATTGCGAAAATAAGTTTAAAAGAAAATATGAAAATTTTCATTTTTGCGACCCCTGTTGGTGTTAATAAAAAGGTATGCAAATGCAGAAATGGATCCCCATACCAAAAAACTCCTTATAGGATGTGTTAATAGAAAATTTAAACACCTCTTTCCGACACTACCGAAAAATTCCAAAAGACCTATTTTAATAAATTTAGCAAACTCCAAATTTTTTTTAAACCCATGGTTTCATCGGAAAATTTGGTTAGGATAACACGAAGAATCATGCAGTGCTATACGCGCAGGTATAGTCGAAAAAATCACCCATACAAATTGACCCGCCCTAATGTACATATGTATATAATTGAATGAATATTGATAAGCTGAGGGGCAAATATATATTGTATACATATATGTATGTATATACATATTATGTATTCGTATGTAAATATGAATGTATACACGCAAGCTTTAGGGCATACATAGGCAATGCAAGTGAAATGAAATGAAGCTGATGGCAATGGCAATGGCGATGGCGGAGGCGAGTATGTAGGTGAATTTCTGAACTGAATTATAATGGAATGTGCCAGGAGTTAATTAAAGAGAATGTACAAATATGCATACATATGTATATATATATATATTTACAATGGCATTTATGTAGCCGAGTGCGATGAGTGATACTACTTATGAATATTTATGTATGTGCATGAATATGTACTGATAAATATCTATGTATTTAGTTAGTTGAGATCATGCTGAATGAATGATTGGCGTGTTTTGCGATGAAAATGTATGCAAGAATGGATGTGGGTATGTTTTTGTTTCAGGTGAAAACAACAATGCCTCATATGGGAGTAATCTAAAATGCGGTACTAAATTAATATGGTATGTAGTTTGATTGAACGCCCCTACTACTTAGCATCTCCACTTAAATATATCCATGTAGACTGGACAGTATTTGATTAAATTAGAGTACTCAGTAAAAAAAAAAAACAAACAGTTCGATTGCAATTCGCAAGCTCGCCTTTTTTAGTTTGATATCTAAAGCATTGCTAATCGCTGAAAAGGAAATTCCATTGCTCTACTTGATTAACACTGTAAAAGCCACCAGTTGTTTATTGGATATTTTTCATTTAACCAATTAAAATGTTTGCTTTTTAAAATAATATTTGTTGCTCATACCCAAAACAGGTTACAAAAATATTGTTCAAGACTTAACCAAAACCATATACATACATACATAGATCAAAGTATCAACCTTTATACCAAAATTTAGGAAAATTTAAAAAAATTTCATCAACATTTCTAACTTTTTAAATTGAATCTTATGGATTTTGTGTATGCAGTTTTATAATAATAATAATAATAATAGTTTGGTGCTTATACAATGCGTTAGTGTTTGGCTTGGCTTGCTTGGAACTTCTTCTCCTTCACAGTTCATACAATTATAATTTAAGTGGCTAAAAAATTGCGTTGATTTTTTAATATTTTGCAAAACATTGTGAATATGTATTTAAAGAAATCAATACGTGTTCCCCTGTTTGAGTCACTTTTATTTTTTTAACTATACCAAAAACTATAAAATTGTGAATGAGACAAATATTCTACAATTTCATAAAAAAAAAAAATCCTTGGAACCAATTTTTGCCATTCTCTAACTCTCAAACAGAAAAAAGGTTTTAAGTCACAGGAACAAAATGGAAAACGGGTTAAGAAGTTATTTTGTCTTCCTTACGATTTTACTCATTTACACTTTACTCTAAACATTTATAATTGGAGCAAGGAGTATTTGCAATAGCAAAGAACACAGTGCAACAGCACTTATGGGGGCGGAAAGGTTCCAACTCCACAAGAAAGACCTAAACCCATATAGTAAAAAATCTAAATCTTTTTACATTCTCAGGTATTTTTTATGGTCATATTAATTTAGCATTTTTTTGCCTGAGTATTTTTAGAATAGTAAAATTTCATGAGGAATAATTTTCTAGATGGTTTTAACCCACTTGTTCTCCCACGAGTGGGTCGTTTTGACACCCTTTTTTTGGAGAGTAAAATATACTAGAAAATTATTCGCCGGAAAATTTCACTAGGGGTAGTCTCAAAGGGGTAGACAAAATCTTTATACAGGGGACGTGAAAATACACAGAAAAAAAACAAACCCGTTAGCGACTTCTCAAATGCCATTTTACTCAGTTTTCCCAAAAAAAGGGATGAAAAGGACCCTTTCGTGGGAGAGCTAATGCTCTAAAAAATTTTTCCACGTGAAATTTTATAATATTTATGCAAACTACTTACGTATTTCTTATCTAATATGGCATATAAAAAAAAAAATTGACCTCAGTGTGCTCCGGGAGATAATAGAACGGGATCAATGAATGCCTAAAAACGAAAGCAGATGTCGATTCTGCTATCGCCTATTTTAATGACAAAATATTAAGTTTTGTTAGAGAATGGACTGAATTATAATTGAAAATTCTTAAAAATAAATAATTAAACATAAGTGGCAAACAATATCAATTTGAAATGGGGGTGCTATTGTATTGACCAATACTGTATATCACTGCCGTTTTCATTGTAAACGCTCTGCATGAATTCGTCCATGTGTAGTAACATTTTTATATTGAAATATTGATGCCCATAAAGGCAGAGGTAATAAAAGGAAAAGTTGTAAAACAAGTAATTATTAAGCAAAAAATAAAACCGACTTCAAATCCCATATAGAAAATTTAGGAGTACCGTTAATTTTTGCATGATCCAATGATCGGATCGAAACCAGATTAGTAGAGGATCACCGCTGAAACACTACCTTTCCAGTTGAGGTGCTCCCAAGTTATGCGGTAGCATACATAAAAAAAATATTCCGACGAATTGATAACCTCCTCCTTTTTTTGAAGTCGGTTAAAAAGAAAAAAGTATGCAAAAAGATTTGGAGGTTTTACTTATACTATATGTACCTGGGTCTTTGGTCTTGAGTTGGAATCATTCCACCGCCACTTGAGCCGTTATTAATTTTTTTTTCAGTGTTAAAACCCAAGCTAATACCCGTTAAATCCGTTTTTTTCAAATTTTTTATATCTTGAGTTATTACGTTCTTCCAGCAAGCGAGCGGTTTACATAGCTGAATGAGTTTTTCGGTAACACTTTCACTGATCGATTCCTTAGCTTGTCACTAAAGTTTGCCGATGTGTTTACTTAAGTAGTAGTAGGGGCGTTCTTAATTTAAATGAAAAAGGGATATGGAGCAAACACAACACAGATGTAAATAAGTATGTATGCAACAATTCATTTCAGCTATGGTTAGTCACTAAGTATGTATTTGTTATTCTTTTCATTTCATTAAATCAACGTCGTTTTATGCTTCTATAGGAACAACGATAACTCTAAAACTAATCATATATGTAAGTAAGTATTTTCAAGTGTGGAATGCATTCCATTTGTGGGCTCTAAAATTAGTTGGTACACGTCATCATACAAAATATTCACTGTATATATGTATTTAAGTCTGCACGCCAAACATACATACGTAGTATGCATTTAGGTAAGTCGACGTTCAATTCCTTAGGTTACGTGTGTAAAATTACTCATTACATTTAAATTGTATTGCACAGTTGTTACTTAAAGTAGCTTTGTTAATTAATAATTTTCTAATTTTTACTCTCGTGTTCTTTTTTTTACAGTTTTGGTTTCAGTTCACAATACTACCACTACAATTACGTACAACGAGTTAATTAAGAAAGGAGAAGTCTCAACTTAAATTGTGGAAAATTCACAAAATAAATCTAATCGAATTTAGTTGAATAATCAAATAATAAAAATTACATAAATATTTCTCAAACAAGTGGGCATAAAACTAGATTTTAATTCGGATTAAGGAGATTGGGGATTTGCTCGAACTGATTGTGGCAATTGGATTTGGGAATTCAGTGTAGGACATTGGATATCTGGAAGAGGGTGGATAACGTAAGCCAAAGGCTGCACGCAAGGGTTGAAGGATGAAATACAGAAATTAAGTCAAATTGGAATTTGGATAGCGTTTGAGTTTGCAAGCGACAGTGGGAGTAGAACTATTTAAGTGTTGGGTCTACGGTATTGGCTGAGGATGTGGGAGTGCGGATGGGCGGGAATGCTACGCATTGGCATGGGAGGTGTAGGTGGTATTGAAATTTCATAAAATTTTGACAAATTGGATTTGTGTCTTTTCACCTTCTTCGGACGGTATGTAGATATGTACACAAGGTTAACACGAAGTAGAGGGATATGGTGCTCTTAAAATAATCTTGGATAGCGGATACAAGGAATGCAGGATAAAAGGACAGTTATGAATTTATATATATTGTTAGAGAGAGTCAGAGCGGGGTAAAGTGGCAGATAGGCAGACAGAGCGAGATTGAGAGAGAGAGAGCGTGTGTGTGAGCGAAAGTGAATGTAACGAGTACCTACCTCTCACTGTCGGGTGTTTCACGCGGATCGAGTCGTGCCTCAACCACCGAACGTTCATGGTGATCGGCACTCTCGTATATACCCTCGTCGTCCTGGTGCAAGTGTGTATGCGACGAGTGATGTGATGAGTGTGGGCCGTGCGTAGCATGACCGTGGGCGTGCGAATGATGCGTATGGTGGCCGAAAGCATGAGGTGAGTGCGATTGATGCGATGGATGTCTACTTGTTGCTTGAGGAGGATGTCTGTACCTTCCGTAGGCGAAGCGCGACTCCTCGTCGGAGCGCGGGCGCAAACGACTGCTGTAAGACGGATGTATTGTTGCAGTTTTCTGTGATTGTGCTATTTGCTGATTTGAGCTGCGATTCAACAGAGACGAATACAACACAATACATATGTAGGCAGGTAGGTAGGTAGGTAGGTAAACTTTATGCTCTCATACATACATATGTTAATGAAATTACATACATACACACACACACACTTAGAAAATTTGGCTAGTAGTTTGTGTATTGTGAAAATTTTGAAAAAAATAAGAAGTAAAAGAAAATAAATAAATTCAATGAGAAATTAGGATCTGTAACGAAAATATGCTTGTAACCGGATAACATAAATATTATTTAAGGTTGCAATGAAAATCGCTATTTAAGTCGACCAAAAACGATAAGAACCATAGGGTGCAATACTCTTCATCGGAATCATAAAAATTATTATATTTTAAGATTTTTGCCAAAATATTTCGAAAAAATATTTAGACTTAATTGAGGTGGACCAATTTGAAAATATGTACATACCTCCAAAAGTCGATAAATAAAATTAGTTTTTAAAAATATTTTTCAGGTTTTATACCATAGCTATCTTTTGCATTGAGGTTTTTAATCGCACTTTAGGCAAAGCATTGATATTTAAGATTGCACTGTCGCATGTTTAATTGACAGCCATTGAAAGGATAATAATTTGTATGAAAGAAGATTAAGAACCGCTGGGCTGAAGTTTCGAGCAAGAAGGAGACAAAAAATAATACTCTTTTCTCCTCCTCCTTTTTTTGAATCCGTAAAAACTTATAATTTTTCCTAAAAAAATAAAAAAATTACTTTACAATTCAATTTTCTCAAAATTGTAACCAATTAAAACATCTTCCGAAAAAAACCTGTTTCCTGAAAATTCTTTAAAAAAAATTATTTAAAAATAATAGTTTGTATGAAGTCGGTAAAAATCGTTTGAAGTCCTTAAAAAACCTATAATTTTTCATAAAAAAAATAAATTTTCTCAAAATTGTTACCAATTCAAATGTTTTCCAATCCTCCTGTTTCCTGAAAATTCTGTTTAAAAAATAATAAAAAAAAAATATTTCTATATACCTAGTCGTTAAAACTCCAATGATTTTTCCTAAAAAAATTACAAAATTACTTATTTTCGAAGGCTTCTTATAGATGAACAAATCATAGGTCGTCCTTAAACCTATCTGGATCATACACCTACACTCAAATATATACACGTAGAAATAAGAACCTCCTCCTTTTTTTAAAGTCCGAAAAAACCTATGCTTTTTCCTAAACAAAATTTAAAATTACTTATTTTGTAATTAGATTTTCTCAGAATTGTTACCCACTCAAATATTTCCAAAAAAATCCTCTAGTTTCGTAAAACTTCTTTTTAAAAAATTATTAAAAAAAAAATTATTTTTATGAAGTCGGTAAAAATCCTATAATTTTTGCTAAAAAAAATTAATAAATTACTTATTTTACAACATAAATTTCTCAAAATTGTTACCAATTCAAATGCTTCCAAAAAAAAGCCCTGTTTTCTAAAAATTCTTTAAAGAAAAAATTATAAATTTTTTTTATGAAAAATTGCTTTCCTTAAAAATTTTTTTCAATTAATACATAATTTTTTCTAAATAATTTTTTTCGTGAAGTATTTTTTTGCCGAAAAAAATTCCTACCAAATTACTAATTTTTTCTAGTCTTTTTTCAAAAAATTATTTGTTGTAAGGATTTTTTCACGTAAGTATTTTTTCTAAAAATTTACTTTTCTTTATATGTTCATTTATACCTACATATATTTTATATATATATTTGAAATTTTGTCTAGCTTTGTTAAAAATATGTTTTCCTAAGAAATACAATTTTTTTTTTTAAGTATTGTTTCTATAAGATAATTCTCTTCCCAAAAATATTTTTTTCCTAAAAATCACCTCTTTTCCGAAAAATTCTTTTTCAGTATACATACCCACATATAACTTTTTTTAATGTTCCTTTTTCTAAACATTTTGTATCTTTCTTAACTTTTCGGGTAAAAACGACCTTTATGTAGTTCGATACGAGGCATATTAAAAAAGAAAAACTAGAAAATTTTGCACCGCTTCAAACAATCGCCTTTTGAGTACAAAATATCTGTGGGAAACTTGTTTCCCTTGCTCCTGGAACAATTATATGATATGTTTGGAACGACCAAGTGTAGATGACCAAATATTATGTCAGGAATGATCAGTGACAACTTCCACCAAACGGGGGAAAATTGTTCTGACTTTTATAAAAAATTTAACAAGCGACTTTTGGGAGTTAGTTCAAATGTAAAAATAAGGCGCAAACAGAAAAAAAAGTTAATCAAGAATTTAAGCACCGAAAGATTCCGATGCGCACCACTCTTTAGAAACTGAGTATTAAATGAAAATTATATTTAGAGCGATTCTTATTGCAACCATTTGTTTACATAATAATCTGAGGGTGAATATAGGTGCCTATTTTTTAACATAGAAAAAACTCTACTTAAAACTAAATAATTATTGGCTGCAACTACAAGTTTGTATATGTATGTATATGTATTATTTATTATCGCTCAACGATCACATTTGATTTTTTTTTGGTGCCATTGTGTGTGTAAGAGTACCAACCAAACAGTAACCAACCTTTATCACACCAGATATTCCAGTCTAAATCCTGAAAGAATATTAAGAGTTCCAAATAGTTTAAGTGCAATGTGTTTTATCATAGTGATTGTTGTAGTTGTTGTATTATTTTCTTATGTTAAATTAGTTTTTGATTTTTCTTTTTTTTTTTTGTTTTGTTTTTATTCTACTGGAAGTCACGTTTATGCTGTTGTCACTATTGTATGTATGTAGTTGTTGTAAGTGGTATAGGAATACGATTTGATTTATGTATTTAGCATCAGTTAAAGCGGGTTGCAGCATCTCACTTACGTACATTCATACATACACACATACATATATGCAGGTAATTGTATATAGTATGCACGAGTAACTATTGATCGCCTAGGATCGAATATATGTAAATACGAATATGTACTAAGTACTTAAATAATTTGTTAATGAAGCTTTCTTTTCTATCCAAAAATAGGCACCTACAGCCCCAACATACAAAAAATTCACAGTAAATTAAATACGAAATAAATACGTACATAAGTATGAATGTGGGTGGCATGGAACATGTATGTATTCGTATATGTATGTATTGTATGTATGTATTACTAAAAACCCATATTAATCGAAAATCAAATTAATATAGTTGTTATGTAATAAAAACATTATTCATAAAACGCTCATTACGAATCGGCAAAAATCAGCAAAAAACATAAACAAAATCGAAATTGAAATCGAAATTGTTAAATGCAATGTGTGTATTTGCAAAACGTTACTAACCCTTGCGAGGATTCACTACAAGCGGCGGAACTATCTAATCTATAATGGCGATCGGCTTCCGTCTCGGACATTCGAATGTCCTCGGAGCCGCTAGGACTCATATGGCGCGACGAATGATGCTCCAGCTGTCGTATCAGATCCTCCAAATTGCGTATACGCAGCGGTCCAGTCGATGGAGCATCATCGTCGTCCAGCGGCGGTTGTTGCTGTTGCAGTGTTGGTGGCGGCTGATGCAGCTGATGCTGTGATCGATGATGATGCAACACGGCACCGGCATGCCCGCCAATGCCCGCACTTTCGATGAGCAAATGCGCTTGCGCCGGATCGCAGATATTTTCACGTGAACTAGACTTGGAACCGCTTGAGCGTTTATACGGTTCCACGCTGTAGCCAAGTTGTGCACTTTGGCAGTCTTGCAGCGTTTTGCGTAGCATCTCTTCGCTTAGGCTGCCGCTACCGACTGGCGTATTGCCGGTGGCGGTGCCACGATGTGAGGCCGCATTACGCAATGCCTCGAGGATGTCTTCGTGATAGCCGTTGAGGGATTTTAGGGTGCGCTCTACTTCGGAGACCGCCGCACCACCGCTAGTGGAGGCGCCGAGTGCACCGTCCTGTTGTGTAATAAGCTCGAGATTGTCGGACTGTACATCGTCGCCCCATTTGTCCTTCAACTGTTCGGTGTGCACAAGCCCGTAGCTGTGCTTCTTTAGTATGCCCTTTTCTGTTGGCGTGTTGATATTGCAGTTGTTGTTGTTGCGTGATGCGTTGACGTAGCGCAGTAACGAGGGAAGAGAAAATCAGGTATAATATAGTATTTCAAAAATGCTGGCTTTTTCATTTTAAATTTCATTTCTGGTGCAACTGTGTGCAGGTGGGTGCGAGAGTGCGTGCAGCTGAAAGTGCTAAAAGAGTGCAGAGAGTAATTGTGCTGACGTTCGTTAAAGTGCGCGTAGCAAGCGAAAAGTGCACAACCTTTTGGGGAATCAGGTGTTGTAAGCGTTTTCAAAATAATTGCGCAATTATTTTCCAACTTGCGTCGAGCTCATTCCAGGGAAAATAGAAGAGAAGTTGTGAAGCGTTTTGAAACATTCCAGTGTTATTCATTAACCTTATTTCAACTTTTATAAAGTTGCTTGCATAAGAATTTCATATTTCAAAATTATAAAATAACAAATCTTTCTTTATTAAAGCGGATTAAGAAAATTGAATTCTTGTAAAAGTAGTACCACCTTTTGATTGCTCTTTTAATGGGAGCTTGTGAATGCAAGCATATTTTAAATTGAGTTGTTTTACCTACAGAAAACGACCTTGGAGTGATTGCTTCCAGATTATATGGATGATTAGGATTAAAGTGTTGATAAATCGATTTTAAACAGAGCCTTATTATTTGTATTTATTAGGTTATTACTTATATAGCCTAATGATACCTTTTCCATCTAAGAGAATCATGCGTTGACTAGTAGAGTTCTTGCGTTTGATACTAAATGCCTTGGAATAGCCATATAAAGTCATTCGCCATCAAAAGATGTTGGCAACACGTATGCAGATGCAGGGCTAAGTATAAAGCATAGAGGAACATAAGGAGGCCAATAAGCAATCAGTGGCCTTATAGCAAAGAAAGTTTTCTAAAAAATGGGCTTTCTTGAAGTGGAATTCGAAGCTGAAAATTATATAGTTCTATACCTTTTGAAATGAAATCTTCTTTTGCATATTTTCACTAACGCTTTTTAAAACTTAAGCTGTAAGCCAACCTAGGTGAATAGAAACTTACCATTGTGATAATAAAGATAGGAGACAAGATCAAGTTCGTTAGTTAGATTTTGACTCACATCTCCGAAGAAATATTTTGCCTATTTTAATTTTCTCACGCCCTCGGATTGTTCTATACAGAACAAAACATACCCCTGTTTTTTATTTTGGAATCAGAAAATATTTAGAGGTCGCTCAAGGTGCTCAAAGTTTTCCATCTATTTTGTATGGGAAAAAAACATTTTTTCGCGGAAATGGTGCAGAATTCTTTAGAATCAAATTTTTTCGATCAGAAAACTCTGTTTCGCTTTAGGAAACTTCCAGTAATAATACTTAATTGTTTATTTAAGCATTTATTAATATTAACTATTTTTATAGGCCCGCCAAAAACCGCAAAAAATGCAATGGAAGAACCCATAAAAAATCGTTAGTATTAAAATATGGTAAAATAAGCAATTGGGGACTATTCCCAGAAGTTTTCTGAAGATGGGCAGAGTTTTTTCCGATAGATAAACACTGATTTTAAAGAATTCTATACCATTTCCACAAAAACTTATTTTCCCCATATAAAATACATAGCAAATTTGCAGCACCGGATGTGAGTTGTGTTACTGGGTGCCTCTCTAGTGTTGTATGTCTACATAGTATTCGAGAGGCTTTCTTTGTTATAATAAAGTTGACTGCTGTTTTAATTAACTTTATAGAAGGGCAAGTACTCAGTAATAGTTTGCCCATTGCGCCAACGGTTAGACCACTGCGTTAATTTATTAAAATCGCTCCTACTTTTTGAGAAGTGAAGGAATCTGGAAATGAAGAATAGGTATATTCATCCCCGAGATAAAAAGATAAGGCGAAGTCAACGTACAAACTCTATATTTTCTAAGATTCTGAGAAAAAAAATAACATAGAAGGGTTATTTCTTTGTTAAATAATATTCAAGGTGAGCACATGTTTATTGTGAAAGACAGTGGGTTAATGCCACAAGTTCGAACAACTGCTATTTTGCTATTGCATACACATAGCTCCTCGCCTTTGTTTTATAGCAATGAAGTTGTGGTAATTTTCTGGAGCTCTAAAGATATGAAAATGCAAAACGATCGAGCCATTAGAAATATCTTGTAACGCAGCTTTAATCGGCTCGAAATCGTCTCTTAACTTTCGGTTTTGGACGGATAATTTTAAATGAAAAAAAAAAAATAAAAAATTATAAAAAAATTGGTACTTTCAACAAGACAGGACTAAATAATTGTTACACGCTATTGATGCGGAGGCATATTTTATAAATTTGTTTCGTACAAGTGAAACGTTCAGAGGCAGTTTTTCTTTGCTTTCATCCGTGGCAGCCCAAAATGCCTTATTTGAGTGCTGGAAAGTCTATATCCACAAAATGTGTTCGACTTGCCAAATGACGGCAATAATTCGCAATAAAGGGGATTTTCAAATGTTTTCCCATATCCATAAATGAGTCCCAAAAATTATTTAAGGAAGTTCCAGATCCAATTTCGAGCAATACCAGTGGAACGCTTACTATACGCAAATCAAATACAAAATCTCTAAAATGGGCGGCTAGCCTGCTTGAGTAAAGGCGTGAAAGGTTCATATTTGAGAATGCTGCGAAAAGCAAGTATTTCGCTAAGTAATGATGTTTATGACTAATTTAGGCCCCACTTTGATGACCATCAACGAATAGCGGTCATGAAATTGTTTTTTTCGAAGTTCAAAAATTTATATCCATAAAAATACACAACTTAAAAATTTCAGGTTCTTTTAAGATCAGGTAGAGTTTGTAGAAAAAAATTTAGTTAAAAATTTATATTTTTATAAGCTTATAAGCTTTTAGTTTTAAAATATTTTAAATTTCGAAATTCTATAATTTTTTATTATTTAACTTTTTCCAAAAATAAACTTTCAAAATCCCGCAAAGTTCGACAAAATGTGAAATTTTAAACTATTGGAAAAGCTTTGCTATATTTAAAATAAAAGTTCTGTTAAAAATTCATCCAAATCAAAAATGTTGGTCGACTTGACGTGGATGGACCCATAAACATATTTCTTTTTAAGTAATAAATATAGCTATTTGGGTATTCATTTTCGTTTGGAATGTTCGCAATACACTTCACATGCTCCCTTTTCCCGGAGCTTACTTATGTAGTTGGGTTGCCTTTTCTTTCGCCCAAATTTGTTATTTGAAGATAAAATCAATTAATTGTGTTGCAGTAAAAAAAACTGTAAGCAGAAATTTGAAGCGCATTTAATGACAATAAACAGACTAGACTAGACTAAAGTTTAGTAAGTAAGTATGTAAATTGAAACTGGCAAAACATTGAATGCGACGAAATTTATGTTTTTTTTTTTTTAACGACAGCACGACAAGCACTAACTAACTGTCAGTTATGTAAGTATTTTATTTATTAGATAAGTATGTATGCAAGTACGAGTATCTACAAGTAGTTATTAGTAGTTACAACATATGGATGTACATACTATGTTTGTATTTAGGTATTTGTAGTAGTAGTTAGTAGATGAGACTCATTTCATTAATTAGAGTACGTATTATTGCAACTAACAACACTAATCAGGGCTGAGCACAATTAGGTGGAACGTCAACAAGTATTTATGCATGTGTTGGTGTATATATGTGCTTATATGTTTTAATATGTAATAGAGTGAGTATGTGAAGGTACATACATAAGTGGGCAAATGTTAATAAATAATTTTTCTTTTTTAGTTATGCAATAAATGCAGTTTGTTCAAGTGTACTTTTAGTTTAACCATAAATATTTGGGTACCTACCAGAATGGGCCTGATCATCTTCGCCGCCGCCAGTATAACGGCGGCCATGTATGCTTTTATCCCTACAATTGCAAGAAATACATAAATACATTTGAAATAAATATTGGAGCTATGGTTTTTTGACTGAAGTGCACTGTGAGCATATACATATATGACGCTTGCCTACCTGAAGCCTGCCTGATTGGCGTACACCAATTTGCTGGAACCATCCAGTGAAACCTCCTCAACCGAGTGATGATTGGCGGCAGTGGCTGCGGCGCTGGCATAGCCCTTGGCGATGGGCTTTTTCGAGTATGGCGGATCATATTTGAGGGTAGTGGTTTTGCGTCTACTCCCAGACGTTCAACGTCATCATAGTCATAGTCATCATCATCATCATCGCCATCATTATCGTTGTCGTTGCGTTTGTCGTTGACGTCATCATTCCATCGCAAGCAGCCACATATTCACATCCATTGAATCATTTATTTCATTTTATTATATATGCATATATATTTTTTGTTTAAATTATGCATTAGCATTCATTTGAAATTTTAAATAATTTGGTTTTATTTAGATTTAGAAATGGCATTAAAGATTTTTCATTTCATATTTGCGTAATTTTTATATTGATTTTTTATTTCATGGTTTTGGTTTTATGTGTTTTTTTTTTTTGGTTCAAATTTTAATATCGTAATATATTGGATTATCATGTTT
Organism: Rhagoletis zephyria; assembly: GCF_001687245.7. NCBI lineage: Eukaryota > Metazoa > Arthropoda > Insecta > Diptera > Tephritidae > Rhagoletis > Rhagoletis zephyria. Next base: position 54,779 of record NW_016159900.1, on the reverse strand, counting down.
TTTTTGGTTGATTGATTGATTGGTTGATTGGTTTGTTGGTGATGCGATGATGTTGATTTAATTTGCAAAATTAACAGTTTATTTTTTTTTGGATTTGTCGAGTGGTAACGTATGTACGTAGGTAGATATGTACGTTTTATTTTTGGTTTGTGGTTGTATGAAAAATTTGAACAATAATAAAAAGTGATCTTCATTAAAATCAATTATTCATATTGATATTTGGATTTAGCCCAGTCAATTGTATGTAAGTACGTATGTAAATAAGTAAGTATGCAGGTAGATACGTGTGTAAATACGAGTAAATACGTGTGGATTCTATGTAATAAATTGCATATATATAAGAAATGGTGTAGTTAAATAAGGAAATAAAAATAATAATAATAATAATAAACAATAAGGGTGCATTTGTTAGTAAGTTTAATAATTGCAAAGGATGCCGAAAATTAAAATAAGAATTTGGCGTATTCATAATGGTGGTACTACATAAAAGCGAAAGCGAATAAAATGTTTAATGAAATTTTGAAATTACTAAAAATTTAAAAAAAAAATATTTATATTTTACTTGATTGTGAATGAGAAGGTGTTGCCTATCATTCATGGCCAATTTACAATTTGTTTTGCTACACACATGTGCGGGTGTATAAATATGTACATATATGTATTTGCAAATTTCTATATGGAAGAAACTGAGCATTTAAAAACATTTCGTATTTTGCTTTGTAAAATCAAAAAATATTCGAAAAATTATTATTATTATATTTTTGAACACTCTCACATTTTTGAAACTCCATATCAGTAGTTATTTTTATGAAGTTTTACACTCTGCCAATAAAAAAAATGACTTGCTTTGCCGATTTTAAATTTTATCCCTCACTAACTATTTTTTTTATAAATTACTTAATGTAGTGTAAGAGATTTTTATTTGTGCGTTCTTTTTTAAAAGCTCTACACGTCGTGTAAACGCAAGTGTAACGAAATTTATTTTTAATAAAACGATATTTAGCCAACGGATAAGTCTGATTTCAGAAAGACCCTTTTGATACTTCTGTAAAATGACTCTCGATCATCAGTTGACCACTTTCTGTATAGCTGTCCGCCCCTACATTTAGCCGAAACATCTCAAGGACTTGGGATCATGCTTGCTCAACAGTCTGGCAGAGAGGTGATACCCTTTGATCTTCTAAACTTTCTTTCCGAATATCAGGGATTATAGCCTTGCAGTATTTCCAAACATTGAATTAGCTTTCAGTTATTTAATACCTGCGATTTTAAATGGATTTAAAGTGGAAAATTGCCTGGTGGAGTTTAAAAGACGAATGCCTATAGGCAGGGCTGTGACAGCGAGTTTGGGTGAGAGAAAAGTTTGGATCGATGTGACAAGAGGCACCTTCCAAGTTTGCGTGTTCTCACCACTTCAGCGGTACTTGTCAGCGTACTCTGCCTTCCGGGAGATGGAATAGGAAAAAGTGTAACTTAAGCTTTTGTACAAAACGTAAAAAACGCCGGTAGCCGGTGTCGAGTTCTAGAAATGAAGATCAGCTTGAAGAAGAATACAGTTTAGCGTCACTGGAGGTCGTTTATGTCTCTGCGTTCGTTTAATAGATCCATCGGCAAAAAAACAGGGCTTGGACTCAAGCATCTGCTTCTGGATTTATGGTTAGATATAATCTCTTCCAGACGTGTTTTTAGTTTTCCTCCCACTACGACAGGAGGCGCAGTCATGAGAAAATCCAGATTATTTTCTGTTACGAAAGACATCTAAGAGGAAACCGAGGCCCGAAATGGACAAACCGGTGTCCTCAAAATATGGTACTCGATAGAAATTTCAATATGGATGATGTTGTGCGTCAGAGACTCTGAATGGTCCAGCAAGAGAGTGTGAAACTTCAAGACGTTATGTGACAACTGGTCTTATATTTCAGGTCTAAGTGTGCAGTTGCAGGATCAGTCGATCATGTTGCCGCTGGAATCAAAATAGATGGCATTAAGGCTCTTTCATCATTCGAGATCAAGTCCTCCTTGGCTTTGGATTGTGTAGAGAGGCTCAGTGCTCTGGCGGAGGTTAATGATATTCAACTGATGCGGCTACCAGGGCACATGGGGGTCGTAGGAAATGAGGAAGCTGACAATATGGCCAGAACGGCAGCTGCGTCGACCCCGATAGGACTTGGGTGTTGTGGGACCCATCGCCATTAAGAAAATGCTCTGAAAGGAAAATACAAAACTGAGGGAACTGCACCGGCGTAACACCATGGGTCAACGTCAGGCAAAAAGCATATTAGGAGGGTACGATCTGAAAAGATATAGGATATGGATCTCCAAAAGGAGAAAGTGAGAAAGATAACAGGGTTTTTAACGCGACATCACAGGCTAAGAAAGCACCTATAGAATCTAGGAATCTGGTCCAGTGACCTGAGTCGCTTTTGCAACGCGGCCAAGGAGACTCCTTTACACCTTCCTAAGGAGTGGGAGGCCGTTGCACGCTGGTGGAATAGGAGCGTAGGCATTATAGATCAGGTATTCACCATATGCAAACTCTTAAAAAAAAAAATGCGGAAGAAGGATCAACAACAATAGCACCGTTTGTTGTAGATTTTTGCATGTGTCTGGTGGTAAAGAAGGACAGATCGCAGGATTCCCTGCCACAAGCAAACCCTCAGCGTATTCGTTTCTCGGCACTATTGACAGTTTTAATTTCGAAAATACGAAGATTTCGTTTATTTGGCAACCAGCATGAACATCGCCAACAACATCTGATGAAGCGCATGATTTTTGGGTCTTTAGAAATTGGCGAGCGAATACTGAACGATGACCTGTATGCGCTTTATATAGACAAAGGCAAAGCATAGTATTATAATGAACAGCTATCTTGGTCACGCTATCCGTCGAGTTCGACTTATGCAGTACCGAGACAAGAACGAAACTTCTGGCAGACGAAACGAACGTTCGATTCGAGATAGATAATTAGACATAACTTGGGCTTTTTTTAACGTCTGCTGACACAGAAGAGAAACAACTGGCGTCCATTTTAGGATGCTCCAGATTATACAAGTTTCTTTTTAAATTTTTGCAAATTTTCTTTATTATATTTCCAAAATGCTCGCAATAAAAATCTCTTACAAAACGATTTGTGTGCAAAAATCTGGCAAGGGTAACTGAAAGGTTTGATTTAATAAAGTTTGGCAAAATCTACAACCAAACGCTTGTTTATACCTGAGGAAAATTAATTAAATTACATATATATTTTGTTATTGATTGCCAAGTTAGGCAAATGGCATGAGCGATTTATTTGGAGGGTGTGGGTTGGTAGAAATGTTTTTGATGTTGTTGTTGACATTTGTTGAATATTGGTGATAACAATATTATCGTTGTTGTTATATGCCGAAGGCATATATGTGTAGGTAAATGTTGATATATCAAGTAATTATTTATTGTTGTGGCGAAACATGCAAATTCACATTATGACAATTGTTATTGTTATCATGGTTATTGTCATTGTTGTTATCACATCGTAGATATTACATATGTGTATGTATTTTTATTTATTCGATGGAAATCGTTGTTGTTGTTTTCGTTATTATTTTATTTATTTTAGAGTTCATATTGAAATTTATGGAGATCATCAGGTCGGTTAGTTGGTTGGTTGTAATTGTTGTTGTTGTTGTTGTTTGTTGATTATTTGTAAGTTAAGGCGTTGTTGTTGTTGTTATTGTAGTTGTTGGTAGTGTTGAAATTGTGAAGTAAAGTTAGATTGGATTGGGTAAGATGGTTGTTGATTAGTTTTCGGTTGGTTGGTTGGTTAGTTGCTTGGGGGATTTGTTAGTTTGTTTACAGGTTGTGTGGTGGTTATATAGGCGGCAAATGTTTGATGTTGCATTTATGTGTTGCAGTAGTAAGCATATTAGTAGTTGAAGCGTGTTTCTTATTGTTATTTATTTATTTTTTGTGGTTATAAATTATTATGTTTAATTTGTGAGTGTTTGTGTGTTTAGTTTTTATTTTTTTATTTTTATTTTAGGGAACAGGGAAAATGTTCATACATCGATACACAAACAAATGTGAAATGCGTAACAATTTTTGTCACTACACACTTGTTTGTACATCTTGTACGATGTTCTGTTAGTAATGCGGTAGCACATTACGGTACTAATATCTATGGCTCAGTAGAAAGCACCACCATAACTCAAAACGACAGTCTCTAAATTCTTTCAATGCTTTAATCTGATTTGTTATTTCTCTTTGGAACTTTGTTTTTTTTTTCAATTTAGTTTTAATTTTTTTTCTTCTGCTTTGGGAATGTAAGAAATCACACTTGCTTAGTCAGGGCTAACACATTTGCATACATATATATGTATATAGTTATACATTGGGGTGGTCAGAAACTTTTTGCCAGCCGCCCAACCAGAACTGAAGAATATAGAAAGTAAGGAGACCAGTATTTTTTTTGAAATCGGTTAAGATTTAACCGGTCCGCCGCACAGTGGTGCAAACACGAAATTTACTAATATAAGTGATCTACAGACTACAATTCTTGAAGGATTTTCTATTATTATTTTTGAATTGAAAAGTGCCGAGAAAGTAGCAATTTTGAAGAAAACCGATTCGCCTGTTCCGGTTTATCAATTTTATTAATAAAATAATTATCGGGTTCCCCTAAAATGAAAAAAAAATCAAGAAATATTTGATATATGTACATATTATAAAAAAGTTTTCATCCAAATTAAATTTTTCTTTTGGAATTTGAAGTAAAAGTTTTTGTATGCAGTTTCATAGCCCATTAAACTTTAATAAAATAAAGTGCAAGTTTAAAGTGGCCAAAAGGTAACAAGATTTCAGAAAAAAAAAATCAAAACCAACGCGATTTCATAGACATGTGAAACTTGCACTATTAAAATTTAATAGGCTATACAACTGCATACCAAAAATTTTTCAAAAAATTCAAAAAAAAGGAAATTTTAATTTTGCTGAATTTTTTTTTTTGGAACATTTAAAATTTTTCTTACAAAGTTTTTTTGTCTTAGCCCTATAATTCTTTTCATTTAGCTTTTATTATGTAAAATTCATTAACCGCAAAGGGTGAATTCCTTCAAAATTGATACCTCCTCTGCACTTTGCATTAGAAAATTCAACATATAAAAATTTCAAAAAGTATCCCTTAAACCTGTTGAGGGTTAAATTATACTTCAAGTAAAAACGAAATTCATTTTCTGTAATTTTTTAGGAGGGTTGGCCGCAAGAAAATACCACAAATAGCAGATTTTTCTTTGTATCTTTGGACCACCCTAATATAAATGTACCTATAAGTATAGCCCAGAAGCACTCAATTCTGCCACGTGGCCTTTTGAGTTTGGTCTTGCGCTCACAGGTATGCACATAAGCATACATATGTATCGCCCTTGGGTTTGCAAATGTTTTTTGCTCACATCCCCAGTTGCTTTTTTCATAGCATAAAGCAACGTATGTATATTTAAATAAAATTTTCGTAAGTTGGTGTTTAACTGCTTGTCAAATGTCTAAGTGCGTGTGTGTGTGCTTTCTGTCTTGTGTTTGCATTTTTGTGTTACTGTTTTGCATTTTTTGCATATCAGTCTTTTTTGTTTTCTCTCAATTCTTATTTTCCATCTGTTTTATATGTGTGCTTTTGTTGTTGTAGACATCGAGACAAATATGTAGACTACACTTATTACATACATATATGAATGTACATAGTTTATACATTATTTACATATATACATACACATAGCAACTGAAGTTCTATAAAAAAACGTGCTGTGAACCGAATCAACGAAAAAAAGACGTAAGTAATCGCTAAATACGAGTCTATAAATTTCTGACTGTTGTAATCTGCAATTGAATTTCTTATTCTTAATTTTAATAGCTCCCCGGTCCAACTAAAAACACAATATGTAGTTAACAACAATTGCATAATGTAGCGTATATATCGCTTGCACAAGTCAACACAAACTGGAGAATCTAGCAAACATTCAAGGAAAAAAAATTTAACAGAAAATCACGTAAACCGAAAGACTAATCCAAAGCACTCGACTAGCGCTCTAAAGTACTTACCGACGGAGTAAGAGACGATTGAGTATACAATCTACCATAAAAAGAGTGATTAGAGAACGCCCTTACAGAGAAGTTTTATGGAGAAGATATATGCATATATGTATATAGATACATTTTCTGCTGCTTGATTGCTTTCGTGGATTGAAGATGGAATAAAATTAGTGGTATGTAGGCAGCAATGACCACTAGAAGCATTGATTCTTCTTGTTTAATGTTAAAAAAAAGGATTTCAGAGTGCAGAGAATAGATCAAATATTGAAACCGTGACGGCTAAGTTTGAACCCAATTAAACTAGAAATGCGGAGGCTGCAAAAAGACACTTTCCTTCAAGTGATACGTGGGGTATATTGGCAAGAGCTCTCACTCAACAACCTATGTTTTCAGTTGCCGGAACTCTGTATAATTTGTTAAGCTGAACTAACAGTAACCAACGAGGCTGCAAGGTGGCTATCGATCCTCTTTTAACATCCACGAAAGAGGTATGTATATGTATTAGAAAAATAAGTAAGTGGTAGATGAACTAGAAAGGAGGGGAACCTAAATAATTATCCACGACAAGTATCGTCATCAATGTGATACCGTTTTGCAAACACTGGCTGGATAACAACCTTTTTAAAGAAGCGAAAAGAAATCACGACAAATCTGACCTAACTGAGATAAAAGATTAAACTCTATTCTCCGGCTGTTGTGGCCACTGCTTCGCCGTGTAATCGGTGTTATTACAAGTTACTGCGTTATGAGAATAGACGCCAAAAGAATGGATCTACAGTCGAATCACTCCTGTCGAAGTTGCTGCGTTGTAGAGGAAATCTATGTCACTACCCCATTGATGAAGGCCTGACGACGTTCTTTCCTACTCTCTTGAGTGTCTGACTCAACTCTGTAAAGTATCATTTTTATAACCCTCATCAGAACGACGAACTTACTTCACTTGTAGGGAAATCTAAAATATATGTAAGAAGACTTTACGAGTATTGCGGTATCATAACATTCTCAGAGCGTCATAAGCGCTTTTATTTACAACGCTGGATGATATAACGTACCGCCTCTGCAAGTACGCTACTATGATTAAGCGCTTAATGTAGGGGGTGCCTTGCCTTACATTTGCAGGCAGGTCCTTCAATTAGTACAGCTTAATGGTTCTACACGCATTTCTAGTTTAGGTAAGTCCCCCATGTTAAACGATTTCTAACGCAGTTGAAAAGATGAGGAAGAAAACGAAGAGGCATTCTAAGTTACTGGATCGTGGATGAAATGGCCAGCAAGGGAACATAACTACTCTATGTAGATTAGCCCTGGCTATTAACCAGGAATCTCATTAAACTCCTGCAAGTATCGACTTAGAAGGATTTCCACTGAAAAGGCTTATGAAACTCGAATCCATATCCGTTCTTTAGTCAGTATAGTAGTTGGTGCCTACATGGCAAAAGAAGGCTACCTGGCTAATAATTTTTACAGCAGTTGAAGAGAAGAGCAAAAAGTGAAATCATAGTTTCTTCCCAAAATATTTTTTCGAATGCTTAGCTGTCATAACTGCAATCGGTAAGTATTTTGAATTAATTTCAGGTAAAATTAAGAGAGCAACATGGCATTACTGATGAGTTGGCTAAGGAGAGCACCTTTGTTTGACAGGTATTGTGCTCGGGTACCGCCACTATGTGTTAATATCGTTTCAAATCGCCATTGCCGATTGGCTGTTTGAAGGATGACAAATTGGAAGTAGCTCAACATTTTCGCAGCTGCTAGTCTTTAGCTAAAAAAAAGGTTTATACATATCAGACCGTATTTCATCTCCCTCTCTCTCTCTCTCTATGTTTGGAACAGAGACTTGCTGATTGCGGAGCTTTATTTTGAGCACTCAACCTTTTTCTAAAAACATCATAAGGGTTACATGTAGTTACCGCAAAAATCTATTATGTGGTAACCAATGTTGCCAGATTTTATTTTCAGGAAACTGTGAATTCCCAAGAGAAAAGCTGTATTTTCAACAAAAGACTGTAACCTTCAAAATCCAGGGAATTTTTAGAATGTTAAGGGGATTCAACTATATCATTGTAACGCAGCTGAACCCTTTTTATTTAAAAGAGCAAAAGCTGCACCTCCATCGCTGCTTTTTAACTTCCGAAAACAAAAAAAAAAAATAAATGAGATACTTTGATCTATTCTCTCAACTCTGGAATTTTGCCAAAGCTCTAATTCCGCGGACCACTAATCCTCTCTTTGTCGATTTGACAGCATCCACCCTTCCGCTGACGTCAAAGGAATTTATCCGCGCAGTTGAAGCCAAGCCAATGTTTATGCCCCTTTACAAAGGAGGAAGGCTATCGGAATTCCCACACTAGAAAACGCCTTGGATAATAAGAGAAAATTTGGCGATAAGTTATTTGACTACATTCCAAATGTGCCAATCTTGTTTGCTTCTTCCACTTCTTCTTCAAAATTATTCTTTACTCTCTCATTCTATCAATATTGTGACTTCATACCCAATTGCCCTCAGCTTGATTGGCGCAATCTTGTATTTTATTATTCTTGACAACGGAAGCAGCTGCATCAACCTGACTTATGTAGTCGAGTCGAATGAAATTAAGCACAGAACCTGGAGGTAAAAAAATCAAGATTGAAGTACAACAAATGTCCTACCATTATCTCTACGAATCTGCTGCATTTCTAGAGAAAATGCACAATATGTAAGCTCCAGAAAAACTTCTCTGTAGCAAAGACAATCAATCTGGGAAACTATCATATATTTATGTAATTTTGAAAACCCACCCTCAACTAGGGAAATGTTAAAAGTATACCACAGAAATTAATATTAACCAGTCAGATTGATTATTTTTGATGGCGCTGATATTTTAAATGTACAAACCTGTGTAAGCAGCCTTTAGGAGCTTTCGACTTAAAAATTACCACCCTACTCTATACTAACACTATTTTCCTACTATCATTTTCTGCTACACCACTACATTTGAATATATGTAGAAAAAAAATATACGCGCTGCATGTGGTGGTTCATAAATGTTTGTATGCATGTAAGCGGTTAAGACTATGGACGCCTAATGGCTAACTGTTGAATATGATTTTTTTTTTTTTTTTGTTTCTTATTTGGTATGGTAGGTAGTTAAGTTAATGTAGTAACACGTGCTTGCAACAGCTGACTGACAACTGCAACTATTTATTTATTTATGTTTGTATTTTTTACTAACACATGGCCATTTAAATGCGGCACCAAAAAGTAGTAATGAAAAATTTCTTTTTTAGTCACATTTTTCTCGTTTGAACATTTCGTTTTTGTTTTCATTGGTTTCTCGTGGTTATGTTTTGTAGTAAAGAAATAAAAATAGATATATAAAGTCAATGAAATAAAAAAATTCACAAGAATCATAAAAGTTTTAAGAAAATAAATTCTCAAAATATAAGTAAAATTAAATTTAAAAAAAAAAATCTGCTAATGCAGCAGAAAGTCAGTCTTATATTTTTTGAACATTTCTTAAATACATATAAGTAGATATATATGTACTATGTAGTTATGTATGCTAAACTCATATAGGGCGCCAAGTAATTTTGCAATGAAATCCTTTTTGTTGTTGTAATGTCAGTACGCTGAGTTAACGAAAATGTTGCATTTAATTCTGAAGGCAGGTAGCGATTTTGGGTAAAAGTGGGGTGAGGCTCAAAAATTTCAGCAAAAATTTCAATATTCAAAATTGAAATTTTTTCACAGCTACAGGACATTTTAGGGTGCTACAGTGTAGTTTTTTTAGTTTCTTCTTTTTTTTGCTATGTAGTCCAGGTTTTCGTTTGTACAAAAAATCAATGTTACAAAAAGAAAAATTTTTACTGCCTCTTTTATTAGCAATTTAAGTCTCTTATGTCAGTTTTCATATTGAATTAGAAACAAAAATAAAATTTTCCACTCAAATTGCTTTCGTAAAACTGGCTATTAATTTTTTAAATAATTTAATTTAAAAAGTGCAGCGGAAACTATGAAAACTTTACTTTAAACGCATATCCTGCAGTTAAACACTTAATTTCAACTAATTTTTAGTATAGCCTGAATTGTGACATATTTTTTTTGAAACTCCTGAGTGTTGAATTTTTAGCATTCAACTTTCTGTTTTTCCGACAAGTATCTCGCAAAACTGCAAATTCAAATTTTTACACAAATAAAAAGTAGAAAAAATTACGTACACATTATTATAATTTTTTTTTTTAAACACAGCACATTTATGTATTTACATACACTGAAGAACTTGTTTGAAGTAATTGGAAAATGAAACAGAAGCTTAGTAAAATTTACAAATATACAAAAATTCAAGCAATTTTTATTTTTTTATTTCACAACACTATTTACATTTAGAGAGGAAAGTATTGATCTGTTTTTTTTTTGTTTATTGAAAGAGAAAAGCTTAACAACTGTATTTTGGAATTGAAACTACAACTGAAAAATAGTGGGTGGTGGTGGTGGACCTGAAAAGCTGATCGATTGTGTGTTAATGAATTTAGCTTACACTGTGAATGCACATGGAAATTTAGGATGCATGTTTGTATGATGGTGTTGGTGTGTAGCGAGTGATTAGGAAAGTGATTAGACACGCTGTTGAATAGCGGTAGCTTTGTTTATTTCTGAAAGAAATGTTACGCACGTTAATAGAAAAATCCATTTTTTTTCTTCTAAAGACCTGCGTCTAATATTCCACTTTTTTATTTCTAGATTTTAATTTTGAAATTTAATTATTCAATAAATAAGCCTGGTTTCCTTACTAAAGCTCGAAAAATTCATATTCGTGGATTTAGCAACCTAAACACAGGAATTGTGTGAAGGTATGTGGTTTTTATATTGTGGCAAGGCTGGGCAAATAAGGCCCTTAGATGTCGGACAATTATACCACCTTAAATCGGCCAATATTGTCCCAAAAATTAACTATAAATAAGATATATTGTATATTTTGTCATCTTATTATTTTGTTATATTCATAGAGACTAGTTGCCGCCGTATTTATCCCTAAGACTCGAAAGAACGTCAATTCTAGCCTGAAAGGCTTCACAAATATTGCATAATGTCCTTTATGCTGAAAGCTATGGAGTGATTAGATGAGTTGCGTATTCGGGGAGAGGTGCTTTCATAACACGCCTATCAGGTGGAAAAATCTTAAGAGACGGCTCTGATTGCCAAAATAAGCAATGTCATCACTGAGAAGAAATTCGATTTCGTCAAGCGCAAAGTACAGTCAGAAACTGCTGTCCGCTAATGCAACAAAAAACAGTGTTGTGATCTTCACTAGCAAGAGAAGGTTGGATGATAGATTCTCCATCATATCTAAAGGAGTGCCCTTTAACATTTCATATGAAATAAAGTACTAAATATAGAAGTAATTCTGATAATTTCATTGTAGCTTCAGTTTGAGCAAAATACCCTCAAAAACTTGACGGCATTTTGGCAAAATGTGTGGCATGTCATTCATGGGTATTCCCTGGATTTATACCTCAGGAATAAGTTGCTGGTGGCACATATTTGGATACAAGTATTTTTTCAATGTCCCAGTATGGTGCGCCATCATTACTGGCACTGGGTAAGAATCTAGATTCCATGAATATTGAATGTATTGAGGAAAAGCTTTACTTCTCTCTTCAGGAATATGACTCGGTATTCAAAGCCGAGGTAACGGGTGATTTTTTTGAGGTTAGGATTTTCATGCATTAGTATTTGACAGATCACGTGGGATTTCAGACATGGTGTCAAAGAGAAAGATGCTCAGTATGCTTTGACATTTCATCATGAAT
>NW_016159900.1:0-42907 GCF_001687245.7 Rhagoletis zephyria | reverse complement strand
GAAATAAGCCAGCAACTATTCCAGCTTTGGAAGACAACATTTCCGAAGAAATTCGGGCTATTCCGGCCGAAATGCTCGAAAAAGTTGCCCAAAATTGGACTTTCCGAATGGACCACCTAAGACGCAGCCGCGGTCAACATTTAAATGAAATTATCTTCAAAAAGTAAATGTCATGGACCAATCTAACGTTTCAAATAAAGAACCGATGAGATTTTGCAAATTTTATTTTTATTTTTTTTTATTTTTTAAAAAAAAAGGTATCAAGCTCTTAAAAAATCACCCTTTATTTGCAATATTGAAGGTCATGAACTATGTGGTAGAAAGTAAATCAAGAGGCAGGAGTTTACGTGTCTATAGTGGCAACCACGCTGCACTCAGTTTTAAAATTGGCAATTCGCGAGGACAATGTGCCTTAGATGATGTTGGGAGACATCTAAGAAGACATCATTTTAATTATATAGATGATCTCGGTGGATCAGAAGCTTAGAACTATGAAGAGTCTATCGAAAAAGGACAATCGAGTTTAAATAATACAACATTGAGAATAAAAAAAATTGTTTATGAATAGATTGCTACTTTTTTAAATTTTCAGATACTGATCAACATCTACCTTATATTGAGGACATAATATTATTTTAAATAACACTGAGGTATTAAACAAAATTTTTTGCTATGAGATCATGCACGGAGTACTAAATGCTTATAGTTTAGCTAAAATTTATTGCTTTCACGTCAGAGTTTTCGCTATAACTCCATAGCTTTATTAACGATTTATTAGAGATTTATTTAATTTAGTCGTAAGGTAGGATTCTTGAAAAGCGGTTCAGAGTTCAAATTAATATATAGAAAGGCTTACTAATACCTTTTCTTCATTGTCGCTAAACAAGATTTTGGAAATTAAGTAAAAAATGTAATACAAGTTCAGATCCAAGTTCCAAAAAAATTACCGGGAAATTTTTTATTATTTCTGTTGCTTGAAAAGTATTTTGCTTTTGGTATACATTTTCTTGAAGAAATAAATCTACGATGATTTTTAACTACTCCACTTTCGCGCCCTTTTTTTGTTTTTATTGTTGTATATGTGAGTGTAGATATTCCTGTCTGCATGTATGAATGGATTCTTGTATGAGAGTAGGTTTGTCGATTTTGATTGTTAGTAGCAGTGCATTAATGTTTTTTTTTTGCAGAAACGTTAATTCTTTAAAATGCTGTTAGTATGTGTTTAGTGTTAGTACTAGTGTGATTCGAAATTAAAGCAAAATAAATAAAAGTAAAAAATATAACGAAAAAATTAAAAAAAAATTGTCCATAGCATACGAAAGCAAAAAGTGTCAAAAATAATAAAAAATATATAAAAAATTTGAAAATTTAGAAATAAAAATCGTACATATTGCGCTTTATAAATTGATAAAATAAAATTAAAAGAGAAAAGAAAAAAAAAAACAAAATATTTTGCATATTTTTAACGAGTGTTAATTGTATAGAATACAGAATAAAAAAAAAAACAAAATAAATAAATTATTACTTTACTGATTTGAAGCATTTCTCAACTTTTGCGAAACGCCTTCTGGCTGTTTTTTGGTTAAACAAATAAAATTTAAATTTTAGAATTTTGTACTCTTTTTTTTTTTTGGAATAACTGTTTTTGCGTTTTGGTATTTTGTTTAGTTTATTTTTGATTTAAGTTTTTCATTACTGCTTTTCAACTAACCTCAGACACAGGGAGAAGTTTCTATGTACTACAACTGACCTGTAGCACAGTGCCATCAAGGTGAAAGTAACAAAAACGAACCCAACAACTGACATTAGTACACCGACCAGGAATACTGTATTTGAGCCGTGGTAGTTCTCTATACGAGTGTGAACGTTGTTTGTTTTTTTTTTTAATTATACATTTTTTGTAATTTTTGCAAGGTGTTTATTATTATTGGATTATTGTACAAAAGTGTAGGCGTTGGCAGGATAGAGGGTGTGGAAGAAGGGTATTTTTATTTAATTATAAATATTTTTTTTAAATATTTGGAGTGTGTGTTTTGTTTGTGTGTGTGTGTGTGCGTGACGGTATATTTTTTGTATTATTTTTTTGAGTTTTTTTTTATTATTTAAACACACAAATAATACAACCAGTTCAAAGCGGTTGAATTTCATTTTGCGCAGCAGTCACAGCGCCGTGTTTTTTTTTAGTTTTTTGTTTGAGTATACATACATTTCGCAAGCGGGTTGACGTTACATTGTTGAAGTTGTTATTGTTGTTGACGTGATGATGCAACATTGACACGAAATTTATATAAAAATAAAGTTTAGAATTTCATTTAATTTGTATAAGTTAAAAATAACTAGTATGATTTTTTGCGCTATGTAGTATAAAAAGGCATATTTTATAATTTAAATTTTTTTTAAATTTAAATTGTAGGAAAATGATCATGAAAGTTGGCACGGTTCTATTATTATTTTACTATTATTTATATAAGTTTATTTTCTATATATTATTTGTATGTAGATATGTAAGTATTTGAGTGGGGTAAACGCGGCTAGTCTTGGCTGTGCAGTGCTGATTGCTGGCTACTGGTTTGGTGTAACAGATATAATACGAAAACCAAAACCAATACCAGCAACAGCAACAGCAGCAGCAGCAGCAACAACAACGTCGTCAACTACTATGACAATGGTAATCCTCTAGAACACGAAATGTTGTGATGCGATGTGATTTGCCAAAGCTGTAATGAGTGGGGCGGAGGTAGCAGCAGAAGAAGAAGTAGCAAAAAAAAAAACATGTATGTATGTATGTATGTAGATGCCGCATAGAGGGTTGAAAATTTGGTGGATAAGGTGGAAAATAGTTCACACAAAATTACGCCCCTCCCCCGCCCTATAACTCGTATGCATGTGTTGACACGAATGTGTGTAGTTATGTATTTGTGTAGAAGTAATTTCAAGGGCCGTTATGTTAATGTCGTTGCACGTCGACTTTCTAAACCTGCCGTACCCATGTACGTACGTATGTATGTAGACTCGCAGTTGCTATGCTCGGCACGTTCGTAACGAACGAAGTGTCTTTCATGTGTGTCGTTTTTGTTTAATTTTATTTTTCATAGTTTATTCTTACAATTTAGCTGGGTTGAGTTCCGAAAACTTGACGACGGATGTAGCGAAATGAAAATTGCAACGGATGTGGTACGTTGTGACGTGTGAGCAAATACAGGGCAAACTCATACTTCGATACACAAACCTATTATATATTTGCAAATGGCAGTTGAGATTATTTCGATTTTATCAGTGAATATTTTTTGCTTGAAATATTTTAAATTAACCCTATATATAGAGCAAAAATAACTGAAGAAAAAATATTTTTAATAAAAAAATACACATACAATTGTTTGCTTATGTGTTGTAAGGTGTTTAATTGTGAATAGAAAATAAATAAGGTAAATAAATTGGCGTTGATTGTGTGAGTTGTTTTTTTTAAAATACACTTTGCTTGGATTGTTATATACACTTTATATAAATCAAAGTTTTTCCTGTTTTTTTTTTTTGTTAATTTATTATTAATTTAGTTTGCGTGCGGCACATTGAGCACCATACGATTTATACACAAATATACATAGTACTTATGTATTAAAGACAATAACGACATAGGATCAATACATTAAGACACATTTGGTCACATCACACAGAATTGTCAAGATGAAGTCAGATGAGATGATAGCGAGTGTAAGATATAAATATATATGCACATAGATATAAAGTTTTGAAGGAGGTTTTAAGAATGCCAAAATATATGAGACATATTGCACATGATCTTCAAAAGTGACACAACTCAAAATTAGACATTTTTGAAATTATGCGCTAAAAATGTACACAGCGCCTTTATTTATATTTTAGCAAATGCTGCAGCAAATTTTTGTTATAGTTTGTTTAAAAGACCTAAGGTAAAATCTCCCTTGCCCATATGGTTAGCATGTGCTAAGAAATAGTTTTTCGCATTTTTTGACGAATGTGTAAATAATGAGTTGTGTCACTTTTGAAGATTGTATGCGATATGTATGTATATTTTTATGTATATAGCAGACAGCAAGTAGTACAACAACACCTTAGACAAGTAACTATAATGTAAAATATAATAATAAAATACTTAAACAAAAAAAAGTTAAGAAGGTAAAAGAAAATATGAATAAAGTAAAAGACAAGCTACAGTGTTTTTTTTTAATATTTTCAATGTTTTTTCGTTAATTTTTGATAGAAACATAGTTCATTCTGCATCAAATGGCATATAAATTAGTGCTTCAAAGTTTTTACAAAACTTAGGAAAATTCGACAAAGTTCTACCAAAATTTTCAACTTTTAAAGCAAAAAAAATCCCAAAAATCAACGGTAGTTTAAAGCCACCTAAAATTGTACGTTATTATACTAAAATTGCGTGAGCTACAAAACTGCGTGCTCAAAAAGTTCGATTTTTTTTTTTTTAATTAAAAATTTTGTTAAAAATTTGTCGAATTTTCTTTAATTTTGTAAAGACTTTGAATCATTAAATTATATGCCATTTGATGCAGATTTAACTATATTTCTATTAAAAATTAACGAAAAAAAATTTATTACGAAAAACATTGTACATAGTAAAAAAAGCCCTGTACGGAAACATTATTTGATTAGTGTATGTAAACCGATTACTTTTTATAGATTACAAAAAAAATATTAAAATATATTAAATTATAAAAAACTAGCCAACTAGAATAAATTTTGATTCGGAGTATTAAGTAATAAAAAATACAGCTTTTATTCTATTTCTTACATTGGACACAGTTTTGGTAATTGCTGTTTAGTTATAGCATGAAAACAGCATTAAAAATTTTAAAGTGCAAAAGAATTTAGAATCTCGAAGGAAAAAGAAAAA
This sequence comes from Rhagoletis zephyria, assembly GCF_001687245.7. NCBI lineage: Eukaryota > Metazoa > Arthropoda > Insecta > Diptera > Tephritidae > Rhagoletis > Rhagoletis zephyria. The sequence continues at coordinate 38,016 of NW_016159900.1, read as the reverse complement.
TTGCCTTCAAAGGACGCACAATTAACAGATATATCGTTATGAATTTTTTGCACAAAATAAAAAGTGCTGGTTGCCATTTTTGTTTTGTCGGATTAGGACATTCTACCAGCAAACGATGTGGTACAACGTAACATCAGCGCCAAATCGAAATTGAAACGTTGGACGCTGCCACCACAAAATGGAAATTTTAATTGAGATGAATATTGACAAAATCATAAAAAGCCAATTAAATGTACGCAAATTCGATCATAGTACGACATAGTATGCACTTACGTGATGCATCAATAAATCACATACATATATAGTAAAATGAAAATTGCAAACTGTCACTCAAAGCTGTGAGTAGTTAAAAGAAACATTTTATTTTTCGCAAACTGTGATGCTAAAGGAAAATATTATTTTGAATATATTCGAAAATTTGTTAATACTCGCAAAAAATAGGCAAATGGCGGAGATTTATTGCAAGTGCATTTTAAATTATTCATACGCCCTGTACTAAATACACACATAGCCTTGTGATGAAAGCAAACGAAAAATCAAATCAAAGCTTAATTTTCCACAATTGAATAAAAACTACATAAAAATGTTTGTTTGATCAAGTCGTGATTAATATGTAGGTAAATTATTTGATATTTTGTGAAGTGGTACAAAAAGGAATGCAAAATAAAAACATAGAATTTGTTTAATAAAATGAAAAGGTTCTTATAAAAAATAAAACAAAAAACTGCACAGATAGGACAAATACATCAGGGTGGTACTTAAAATGTGTACGGTATGCGGCAGCCCATTATTTTGTTTACGCACAAAATAAATACATACATCTACGAAAATTTTAGGGGGAAAAATTTAAATTTTTTTAAATCGAAAAAATACGATAAAATTTTGTCTTGAATATCATTGAAATATATTTACATAAATTACTAAACTTTCTGAGTTACAACCAGTCAAAGCAAAAAATTTCTCAAATTTTTGCCATTAAAAAAAATTAATTTTTTGAACACAGGTGAATCACAAATTTTTTTTCACTTGAAATTTTCGTGGATGCGTTTGCTTTGTTGATATCTTAGGTACCACCCTAATATACCTAGACCTGTGTATATTTGTGTGTATGAATAACAACGCATTTGTAAAAGTTTACACATATATAAACATATCAATATTGAAAAAGTAAATAAAAAATTTACACAAATATGTTATCATACACATACAGAGTTGCACAGTTGCATATATGTACATAAACAGCTGCTGAATTTCATGAAGAAGCACGCAACAATTATATGAATGCAGATAGATACGCACATTTGATATAGACATACACACACACACTCAATTTCACATAAAATAGCATGAAAAGTTTTGTACTTAAAATGTTTACATATGTGTATGTTTTTCGCATTTTTTTGTGGTTATATTTTCAGCATTTTTTTTTACAGGTAAACATTGGCAATAGCAGGGCACACACATTTAATATATATATATACATGTAGATATGTATGTACGTATGCATATATACATACATACATATATACATAGGTGAAGTGAGGAGAGAAAACCAAGCAAAAATTTGTTTTCATCTAATTTTCGGTTGAATTTCATTTCAAAATGGTTTATTTGCTGTTTGTTTAGTTTTTCTTGTGTTTGTTTTATTTTTTTAACTGTCGATATTTGTCTGTTGCTGCGAATTCAGTCGAGTTTTTAGTTGTATCGTTGCATAAACTTTTTGAATGCTATTTCTATGGGATTTTTTTTTAATAAATAAAATTTCCTGATTTTTTGCCTTAAAACCTAGCAAAGCAAAATTTTGTGCCTAAAAATTCAGATGTTTAATTGTAAGAAAATATAAGCCCCATAAATGGAATTTAGTGAAAATTTTGATAACAGATTGTGATGTTAGTTAGTAGAAATTAAGTAAAATTGAAAAGCAAAAAAATTTGATATTTAACTGAAAGTAGGAGTATCTGTGTAAATATTTTTACTTGAGTGGCGTGTATTGTAAATCGCGAAATAATAGATTTGGCTATAACTGGAAGCTATATAATTTTTTTTTGTATAACAATATAGTATAACTGTGAACAGATATTTGAAACCAGCAGTCGGATTTGAAAATTCGCTATCGCTAATTTTGATCGCCAAAAATCCCCAAAAAATAGCAGGCGTACCTAACAATATGCAACATATAGGCATATGGCCCTCATACTGCTGAATCTAACGGATTAAACATTGCATCTGTTACTTTTTAATGTTGTATACTTTTAGGCCCCACTGCCATTCATTTAGAGAAATTTGGTGATGAATATTTATCGCAGCAATTGGCAGAATTCCACTGCAGAATAGTACAATGTTATTCGAAATATTTATCTAAAAAGAATGGCAACTCACAGAAATATTCTGCTTTTAGGCCTGAAACTATGCCTCAGTACCTTTTCCAAAATTTGTGTGCATTTATTTAGCGCTTGAATCTAATATTTGCGGCATAGTTTTGTACAAAAAAAACTGTCATAACAGTGATGAGTTGAAACAAAAACGCATAGTATACTTTAAGGGTATTTTTTCCAATTTCTTGTTCAAAGTTCGGGTTTCAAAATTATTTAAATTTTAGCCAAATCCACTATTAATTGAAATTAAGATTAAAATTTGGAAATAATGTTTCTTTTTACAATTTTACGTGTGGCCATATAAGAGTATATGTAGTGATTGTTGTAGCAGATACATTTTGTACAACAATGTAAGCATCATCAAAGCATTTAGAAAGGTCGTACGAATATCTAGCTGAATATATTTCCCGAAAATTATTATTATTTGGATGTAAAAAAGTTAGGAAAAAGTGAAAAAAATAAAAATAAAAATAATTATAATTTTCAGCGTTTTAAATTTTTAATAAAATCTTAAAATTTTTTTAAATAAAAAAAAAATATTGTTCACAATTACAAAGCCCGCTGCATCCGAAACTAACGAAAACTCAGTAGTGAGTATTTCCTAACTTCAAAATTGGGTACTATATTTTTGGAATAAAATTATGACAAATTGTTCTATATTCATTGCATATCTTATGCTGGACTTCTTGTCTTTAAAAGGAGCCATTACATAGATGAGTTGTCCAGGGAAGCTTTTTGTACCCGTTACGCATGCACAAGAGTTTTTGCAAGGTCTAAGTACTTATCATAGGTACTTTACCCTACACACTAACAAGGCTATTAAAACTATCCTAGACCTTCCTATAGGTTTTCAGACTAGCTGAGGTGCAAGTTTTCATCAAGAATCCACGTGAAAAGCGAACCAGACAGCTTCAAAGTCTTGGACTATCCATAGTACTATTGCAATTATCGCTGACAACCTTAGGCTAAAGAATAAACTACTTCCTAACTTGGAATCAGATAATTCCGTGGGAGGACAGTATAGAATCCCTTATGTTGAAGGTAAACTATAACTCATATTAGTTTTCATTGAACAAGCCAACCATATATGAACCGGGTAATCAGTGTTTGGACTACCAGGCCGATCTGATCCATAATTGAGGAAAACAGATGTGAGTGTTTGTAGCTTTCTCTGATTATAGATAATTATCTATCATTGAATAAATCTGAAAATTCAATAAAATTCTTCGAAGTTTGACCTTGGATGGCCTTGGCACGCCATCTAGATGGCCTTTAAGAATATTCGGATTCAGCGACAACAAAACAAGACTTTTTGTTTAATGTTTTTATGGAATAAATTGTTTGCGCTATTTCACCCTCAAATGACCTCGAAACTGACATTATGGAGGTTAACGGACCGCAGATTCGGGTTCAGCGAGTCGAAAAGCCAATAAGTATATATGAATTTTCAGGTTTAATGAATAAATTTTTCCCTACTTGACCTTTAAATGACCTCGAAGCTGACATTATGGAGGCTAACGGATCTCGGATTCGCATTCAGCGTGTCGAATAACATAGTGCTATTGAGGTTAGGTTCAATATGCAGAAACGTTTTTTTTTTTGTAAACTTGTAAAAATATAAACCAAATGAAGTTCAGCATGAAACTAAAATAAATTTCAAATCCAGAAATTTTCGAAAAATTTGTTTTTAATTTTTAATTATGTAAGTACGAGTATATCGCAAAGGCTAATATTCCATTACTTTGCCGTATTTAATGTATTTTCTCTTCTTGCTTTTTGTGCTGCTTACACTATTGTATAAAATTCTTTGCTTTGTTTGTGGTTGTTGTTATACATAAATAAATAATTTTCGTGTTTCGTTTTTAGTTTTTCGTTTCTGGTTTTTTGATTTTGTTTTTGTATTTTCTATCTTATGATTTTGCTTGGTACTCTACCTGTAGCAAACCGCCAGAGTTGCGAAACTAATGAAGACGCATTTCACGATAACGGTTAATATGATGACCATGGTTAATGTGCTGATCCTATTTTGGTCTGAGGTGCCTGTAAAATGTCGGATGGAAGGAAGGATCGTTTCCAATTCATTCAATACCAGTTACTCAATTCAATTTTGGTTTAATTGAAATAAGGTTTTATTTTTGAAATTTAAATAATTTTGAATTTTTTCTCATTCACAATAAAATGCAGTACAAGACATTATTATAATAGTTAGTTTGTTCTAGAATATTTTCGCTTTAAACTTTTGTGTATAAAACGTAAGTAAAAAAAGAAACGAATATGTACTCAGAATAGTTTGAAAAAAAAGTACTTATGTATGTATGTATGTATATACATTAGGGCGGGTAATTTTTTTACGATGCGCATATAGCATAGAATGATTTTATGTGTAATTCTAAGCAAATTTGCCGAAGAAACCATGGGTCTAAAATCAGTTTGGAGTTTGCCAAATTGCGAAAATTGGTTTCGAAGAGAATGTGAATATTTTCACCCTCTGATGGAAGTTTTAAGAAAAAGATAATTGTAGAAATGGAGTCCTTATACCAAAAAATCCTTCTGACATATTTTGATACAAAATATTAGCACTACAGCAAAATGCTAAAAAACCTATTTTCGCAATTTGCCAAACTCCAAATTGATTTTAGACCCATGATTTCTTCGACAAGTTTGCTTAGAATTACAAGTAGAATCCCCCTTTGCTATACGCGTATAGCCGAAAAAAATTTCGCATACAAATTGACCCCCCCTAATGTACATATTATTTTGCAGTTTTAAAATCACCTATGCATATTATTAGATTTTTTTCTTACCATTGCCTTACCATAGCGCAAAAGCGCAAAAAGCAGCGCATATTTTATCTTCTTTAATTGACAAATTTTAATGCTTACTGGGGAATTGGGGGAGTTTCGCTTTATAAACTGCATTTGCCAGTGCTAAGAGCGTAATACGGTTGATCTTTTCCATGTGCACGTGTTTAGGTTTGTCTTACTTTTTATTTTCATATATGTACGTATGTGCATAATAATATTTTTTATTGCCTATTGATAAACTAGTGATAGTGTTTGTCATTGCTAATATTTAAAGAGAGCAGCAGCTGCTCCCTTTTTGTTTTTGGTGTTAACAACTGTTGCTTCTGGCGTGATTACCATTGTCATATCACAAAAGGATTTGTGAAAAAAAAAATAAATCGAAATGGAAGCAGTGAAATATTGTTAAGAGGAGGATGTTTGGGAATTCATCGAAATTTGAGTTACATTTTAAATAAAATACTCTTCAAAGGATTTTATACTATGGAAAAGGGAAAATATTTTATAAAGCATACTCGTATATATATATAATAATATTAACTTTTAGCAATACTATTATGCGTTTAAATGTATAAATAGTTTTTATAATGGTTTTTATAAATCGACATCCCCTTTTTTCCTTTTTTCAAATGAAGTTAAAGCGCTCGCATTCTCGTTTTTCGCCACAATAGAGTAATTTTAAATTCCGAACAAACTGACAATATATTTGTCCTACTCTCAAAAAAAAATAAAAATTTAGGATAGTGAAATAATTTTTGCTATTAATTTAATCTTTTGAATCAATTAGTTACACTTTTTATATTGATAAATATTTAATTTTAACTTTTGAATACATATAATTTCCCTCTTCTTGTTAAAATACTCTTGCAGTTTATAAAATAACTAATATGGTTTAATAATTTGATATTGTTTGTACAATGCATTGAAAATAACGCTACATGAATACGTTGAAGGGATATTAATTTACCTTAAAAATAAATTAACTTTTTTCATTTCAAAAGCTTGTTAAAAATCTACGCAATTTAGGGTTTATTAGCATAGAGGTAACGGCCACACATTTGATTAAATATAAGCCTCGATTAAGATTATTATTTTTCCTTTCAACTTTTTTTTTTTATGTCGCGCAGTACTTTGCAACATTTCACTGCTTTGTAGCATATTCCTATAATATATTACTGTTATCGTTTCTGTAATAAATCCTAGTGTATATCGTCGGCTAAGTGGCAGGTGGACCTATCTCTGCAGCCCGTTCGAAAGGACTCTATCTCAGAAAAATTTTCAAGAAGCCCCAATTTCAGAATTTGATTGAAAAATGCCCTACCGCAACTGGATATATATTGAAAATATGTTGAGTTAGGGCGCGTTTTTGAATCGGCAGCTGAGATAGGGCGTTCCTCAACCAAATTCTAAAATAGAGCTGGCTGCCGAGCTTTTGTCCCACTCCGCCGTCGATATAAAGCCAAAAAATTATCTTAGGATGGCAGGATGCAAAGCCAAAATGGTAAACCAAAATCAAATTTTAAATTAAAGATGTGGGTTTTGACTATTTTTAAAGCATTTATTTAAAGAAATAAGAAATATGATATGTACAAAATTGAATAAGCATAGAAACAACTTGTGAGACTTCGCAAATTTCTATTCGATTTTACAACGTAAAAACCACCAACTATTGGGGTACAAAAGCAAGCTAGCTCTGATGCGGAATGTTACATATTTAGAGACTGTGCTTTGGGCGCGCTGAGCACCTTCAGTCTCACTGCTCTAGATTATGCCGTCGCGGGTTATGGTTCTTGAATCTGTATTTTTTCTCCGTGGCAAATCCAGTCGATCAAAAGATCACAGTCGCAGACTTAAATAAAGGCAGCCTTAATTTACTGCAAAATTAGTTTCAAAAGATTTTTCGTTAGCTTTGAGAGCTTTAGCATATCTCCTTATGAGTTGTAATTTAATAGTTAAAAATTATTTTCTTACTTGAGCGAATATATGTAAATGATATATCGAAATTTGTTTTTATTTTAATTTGCTTATCCCTTTCACAATTTATCTCTAACTGATAGAAGAAAATTTTTTCGGTAAATTGTTGCATTTTGAAGAGCTCAGCTTTAGAAGGAATGCAATTAAATGCAGGCGGTGCGTTGCTGCATTGGTTAAAGGTCCTTAAAAGGGGAGTTCGAGCCCAAAGGTGACCGCCCAATACTTAGCAAACAAGATATGGATGAGGAAAATATGATTTAAAAACACACATTTCGCAAATTTTATTGTAATTTTTGTGCTTGCTATGGAAAATTACATGAGGTTTTTGTGTGGCCCATAGTGACAGTCTCGGAAGGCTCCAATTCTGCTTTTGGAAGCATCCCTAGCATGACCAAGCTGTAGATGAGCTGGTAGTTTCCGGAGCGGGACTAATCGAAAAAACAGGCTTTGGAATTGGGCATTTTACACCGGAAGATGCACCCCGTATATTTTTGTATTTGTTTGTATGTGTTAGACAGGCAGGCCTTAGCGGAAAGTATGGATGGAAAGGTCAGTAGAGGAATGATAAAACATAAAAAATTTAACTAACATAAATAGTAAATACTTATATGAAAATATATGAAAATTACACTTTTTAGAGAAGAATATTTTTTTTTTTAGCTTCCAGCTACCAATAACAGCTTGAAAAAGCAAACAAAAAAATCAATTTTAAGAACACTTTTGACTTTGCATCCTGCGTTCTTAATTCGAAGATCCTTTATGCAATTTTTTTGTTAAGTTTTCTAATGCAACATTTATTGTCTTAGAAATGAGATTTATAAGAAAACTCCAGAGCGCGGCAGCGAAGGCGATGTAGTAAAATTACGGAAATCAACTAAATGTATTTTTCACTTGCGCTTGTGCAAGCTAAAACTTGAGTTAAGAGACAGTGGAAATAACGCGCCTTGCTGTGCCTGCATGCAACTCTGTGAGCGCAATAGTTACCAAACAATTCTACAAATAATCCTCTTACCATATGGCGTCTCCTTCTTCTCCATTTTGATAGTGTTCTCCGCGGTTGGCAGCGCTTCCGTTGGCAGTGGTGTGGTCAATAAAACTACAAGGCTACAATCGATGCCGCCCCAGCCCATGTCGCAGAAACAGCGATTCGTATTCGTACAGACCTGAGGAATTAGAAAAAAAAAAAAATAAAACAAAAAAAAACAATGAGGGAAATAATAAATTAAAAAAGTAATTACTTGAAAAACTGATGAATACATTTGGGCTAGCTTGAAAATTTTGTGGGCAACAATGCATTTATGCATAAATAAATTTGATTAATTTCAAAATTGGTTGTCATTGCTAATCGATTTTCAGACATATCCAAATTTGTAAAATATATTACAAGTGCATTCATACGTACGGAAAACGTAATCAACGTGAAAGCTTCGCATAAACAATATTTCCATTAAAAGTTGCAGCTATCAATATGGATTAAAAATGCAAAATGACATTGCAGCGAGTCGAATAATTCAACAAACCAATCAGCAAACCCACCAGCCACACAGATAGCCAGCCAACCAGCCAACCAGCCAAATCGGGCCACCAATCAGCCAGCCATTGAGCAACTGAAATGAGTAGCAGAGTCGCGTAAAAGCTTTTTTGGCTATTACCCTCTGTGTGTGCATTTGTTTATGTGCCGAAAGCTTTTGGAACGATATATTTTAAATTTTTAATTACATTTAAGCCTATTTATACATTGGCGGCTACAGCTCACAGTCGAATGGCAACCAGCGTTGACCCAATAATGAGCTCTGTCGACATTCTGGCCGGACAAGCAGATAACTGCTTTCGTTTCGTTGTTGTATTTTCTTGTTAATGCTTTTGCTATTGCCGCTGGCAAAATGTGCTCAGCCATCGTTGCGCTGCACTTTAGTAGTCCGTCAGCAATGACCGTAAATGAGTCACTGCATGGAATTTACGGTCGCATTTTGGCCGATTACTGCACAAACAAACACACGCCATATACGCGCACATACTTGCACAACACAAATATTTTCTTTGTAGCGCAATCTTTCATTTGTGTTGTAGTTGTGTTTGCCTTTGTTCGGTGCTAACTGTTGGCGTTAAGAATTATTGCAGGCGTCTGCGGGTCGGCATGGCGTATACGTAACACTTTTCATACATTTGCTTGGCCCGTTGCTGCAAATTTCAACCACAAAATATTTTCGATTTATTTTTCGTACTTTTCGTTATAATTTCATGCATGAAATTGCTTGTTGTTGTATTGCTTTTGTTTCTTTTCTCGTTTTGTTTTTTTGGTATCTTATTTCTGAGCGCATTAATCAGGCGCCTAGCAGTGCGGTTGCGGCTACGGTTACGACTGCGTAATCACCTCTGAAGCGCTGCTCATTATTGTGGGTTAAATACTTTAATGGTTGAATGAATGGCCACTGGGCTTAAATGGTTAAATTTGCAGCTACAGCAGCAGCAGCAGCACAGCGCGTAGTAAATTGTATATTTTCATTATTTGGTATATATATAGTATAAAGAAATATTCTTTTGATGTCGCACATTTGCGGCATTCACTTGGTTGCGGAAATACCTCAATAATGAATCGCCTTAAAAATTATTATACTGAATGCTTTTGTTTTTATTTTTGCTTTTCTTTCCGATTATGCACAGATATTCATTGATAAGTGGATGCTTTATTTTTTTTTTTTTAGTTTTTTCTTCATTATCAGCTTGAGTTAAAGTTTATTGCTTTAAAGTGTATGATTGTGTTTTTTATTTTGGTTTGACTTGTTTACTTACTCCGCGTTCTGAACACTCTTGGCCTTGTTTATTTGTCGGACATTTTGTTTGATCGATGTGTGGAAAAATGCTGACGCAAGTCTGATTCAGACAAATCAAATCTTTACCGCATGGCGTACCATCCTTCACCAAGCCATGTTCTGGATATTCATTGGTGCCCACTTGACCGCTGGTGGCTCTGCAGAAAAAGTGAACAAAATGGAAATGATGAAAACGTTCATTGAGGCAATTGAGAATTTAAAAATGAGAAAATAAATTAAATTAAATAATAAGTCGGAGAAGGAAGGGGCATAAGAGCATTGGATGAGAAAATCCATTTGCTCAAAAGAAGGCACAAATTTTACATTTAAATATTCTGGTATTTAGTAAATGCCTATTTACTTATAGATACATATACGTAAGGATGTGCAGTTGCTCGTAAAATAATAGGTTGGCGATATTTTGACCAGTTATGAATATTTTTATTTTGTTTGTTTAATTTTGATTAACTTTTTATAAAAGCATTGTTCTTTAGATAACAAAAACCACATAAATCGAATTTTAAAACTTTGTGCAAAAATTATAAAAACACAAAAAACACGAAATTTCAAAAGTTTTACACAGAACTTTTAGAAACTTTTCAGATAAGCAGCTTTAAATTGAAATATAATACAGTGAAAGTTTGAAGTTGCTTAGAAAGTACTACTATACGAAAACTGCATACGCAAAAATGTATTTAAAAAATTTTTTCGGATTTATACGGTTTTTATAAAAAAGTATAAGCATAATACAACATAATAAAAGCTGGTCAAAATATCGCATTTCTATTATTTTCAGGTCAAATGCAGTCGAAGCGGGTTAGCATTGATACTCTGGTATTAAAAAATTCTGAACACGAAATCCTGGTTTTCAAAAATCTCCTTACTTAAAAAAATGTCCAGGCAGGAAAATGAAGAAAGAGTAAGAAAGATAACTGAAGAATGGTTAAAAAAACAATGACTTAAGTCACACTACTTCTTTGAAAAGGATTAAGTTATTGTAATTTACTAAAACAATATATTGTTTGCATATATATATATATATATATGTATATTGAAAATAAAAGTTTATTTTGTTGAAAGCTGTATGCGGGTCACAAGAAAAAACACAAGCAAATTTTTTATTATTTCTGTTGCTTGACAAGTAATTTTTAAGCAAAAAGCAAAACCGACTTCAATTCTCTTACAATAATAATAGATAGATAGATAAGAGTACCGCTAATTTCTTCATGATAAATAATGAATTTTTCGCAATATATGCAACAATTTGTATTTTACTTCTTCCGCTAATTTTTTATAAAAATATGGTTCATACTAAAAAAAAAAACATAAAAATGTAATTTATAAACTTTATGCAAAACTCAGGAAAATTCAAAAACTTTAAAAAATTTGAATTAAATTTTACTATAAAAAAGTGCAAGTTTGAAATAGATGGCACTAACGGGTTTTGGTATTTTTTCCCACTCATTTTCTTACATATGTATAAAATAAAAATTGAAAATACATTGTATAAAAAAAAAAAATCGAAGCACCTTCAAGAAAAACATTCTCAAAAATCAACGCGATTTTTTAGCACTTATATTTTTATAGGATATAAGCGGAAAAAACTAAAACTAAAAATTGTTGCATATATGTAGTGTGAAAAATTCACTACTTCTTGCTGTCAGTGTAATTGAAAAACAAAAAAATATATATATCTTCGGTACAAAAGCATATTAGTGTTAGTTAATTAAAAACTGCTTTTTGCTTGGAAATGCCAACTTAAATTCCATTCACGCAATAATGCGCCAATTCTTGTTCTATAAAGTGATGAGGTGAAACTATTTTTGCGCTTCAAATTTTCGATTCGAAAGAATATGAAAAATATTTTCAAAAAAGCTTAAACTTGCTGTATATATTTATGTATATATTTTGATAAAATAATTGTTTTTTCGTTTCACTTTATCACTTTGGTGAACGCGAATTGAGCGCCAATTCGGTAAGTGAAACAAGTTATGCACATAGTTGCAATGAAGTAGTTGATATGTAGATTTATAAATTTTTTGAGTAATCTCCTTTTTATGAACATATGTAAATAGAAATAAATCGCTGCAATTTTTCCACTTACTTGCATTCATACTCCAATCCTTTTATTGAGATTATCGTGTTCGAATAAAGTTGATCAATGCCATCATTGACCGGCTGCCGTTCGCCCTCCTTGCATTGCAGTGTGCCACATTGAACATTTCTACAAAAAAAAAGGAAATGCAAAAAATATAAATTTAAAATTTAAAAATATTCGAGAAAGCTTGAAAATATATTGGAAAATAAAAATTAGGCCTCTTTTACGTATTTTAAACATTAAATATATTATTATTTGCATAAATTTAGTTATCTTATTTTTCACTTAAACGTTTTTAATGAGCGCAAGGGGAGGCAAGACTTTATGAGATCCTTGAAATTTTTAGTCACACTTACTCTGGCTCGCATTTAATGTAATGTTCATTTGCGTCACGCCCACAATGGCCATTGATTGAACCCTTTGAATTGAATTGCTCATAGCATTGCCGATCGGCCGCCGAGCCACCATAACCCCAGATGGCTTCGCATTGCAGATTCAAGGTGGGACAGTCACCTTGAAAGCAGTAACCTAAAAAATTATATAGAGTAGTTGAAGTAATATTAATTACAAGCATATAATTTATAAATTCTTCTTTTTATTAAATTTAGACATGCAAATACCCGAAATATATTGTTTTGTAATTTACAAGTTGCATAGTTATTTGAGAAATTCAAAGAAGTACATTTGCTTATTATTTTTTTAAATAAATTTTAACATTAAATTTTCCATCTTACCCGATGTTCCTGCTTTAGTATGTCCGCACGGTGATCCATTCTTTCTAAACACATCAGCTGGGCAGTGACCAATTTCACCATCACAATATTCTGGCAGATCGCATTCGTTGTGCGAATCACGGCAGATATAGTCCTTTGGACGAAGCTTTTGAAATGGATGAGGAAATTAAGAAAAAATTATATACATACATATAATTTTAGTGGAAGAATGTTGTCCGAAAAGTCTAATATTTGTATGCTGTGTGGCAGAAATGGAAGGACTTGTAATTCTGTGCCAACTGCAAATGGTAGATGGTTCTTTTATAAAAATGTGTTTCATGCCAAAAATTTACTCGAAGATTTGTCATTGCCTGTCAACGGACGACCGTTCTTTATTATTTTTCGTTGTTGGTCGAACCCAGCACCAATTTCAACGGAGGGAAGTTCGCACCCTAATACGATATACAGTTGGAAACAAGTAATTTTTTAGTAAAAAGAAAACGGACTTCAATTCTCATATAACAATTTAGGTGTACCGTTAAATTCTTCGTGATCCAATTATCAGATATCAACAAAATTAGTATGGGACCACCCCTGAGGTACCACCTTTCCGATGAATTATCGAAATCGGTGAACGTGATCCAAAGTTATGCGGTAGCACATAAAAAATATATATATTCCGATGAATTGATAACCTTCTCCTTTTTTGAAGTTGGTTAAAAATGAATTTTTCAAGACTAATGTTCAGTTTCACGAAATTAATTTAAGTGAAAAATGATTTTTCTTTTTGAGTTCATTATGAAAACTGACAGAAAAAAAAAATAATTTTTCACTTACGCACATTACGAACTATTTTTTAACCGACTTCAAAAAAGGAGGAGGTCATTAATCCGTGGGAATGTTTTTTTTTTGTTATGTGTGTTACCGCATAACTTTTGACCACGTTAACTGATTACTATAATTCGTTTTTTTTTTTGTAGGAAAGGTGTTACCTCAAAGATGGTCCCATACTAATTTGGCTTATATCGGAACTATTAAATTTTTCTATGAGAGTTGAAGTCGGTTTTGTTTTTTGCTTAAAAATTACTTGTCTCAAATAAGAAATTACTGCTTAGAACCACATACATACATACATTAATTGGTATTAGAAAATTTGATCAGAAAACTCATATTTTATGTATAATATTGAGGTAAAGTAGTGGCAAAATGGAGCCCTACTTCTAAGTTGACCAGTAATGAAACCATTCACCTTTCTGAAACCACTCGTAAAGCTTCAACAAGATAAAATGAAATTCATAGTTAAAATCGCCTTAAGTGAAATTTTTTAAACGAAGTCAAACCCATATCTTATAAAATTTGAATTTATTGGCTTTTTCCGGCCCGTCCTGAAAAGTAAAAAAAAAAATATATTTCAAAATTGCCAATAAATTGATCTTGCATTTATGACGATATCATACCCAACTGCTCATCCAAGAACATTTTTGAGTCATTCACTATTCCAATTGCTTGGAAGAGAAACACTGTAGAGATGTTAAACAAGGCCATTAACGCTCAGTATGAGCGCAAATCGTTCATTTGTAAATAAGGCGACTTTCATTAAGTTTCTATGGAGTCACAGTTTGGTGGACACTGGTTCACTAAAGTACAAGAGGTACACCGAATTGAGCCCCTGAAACTCTTCTCGATCTTTAAACCAACAGGTGTAATACCAGGCTCGTTCGCTAAAAAATTTATTTATTCAATTTCTACGATAACATTCGATAATCGGCCCAATACACGGCCGCGACGGCCTTCCCAGAGTGAGAAGTAATGTTTAACAAAAAGAACTGTCACTAAAATTAAGATTATGTTTGCTTGTTGATTCATTCTTGCCTTCTTTTTCCCCTTGAAACGCGCTCGAATGAGGCCGGTTCATCGCTAGTCATCTATTAATGGGAATATATCGCACACCGTCTTCAAAAGAGTCACAACTCAAAATAATACGTTTGTCAGAAAATGCGAAAAACAATTTCTTAGCACATGGCGACTTTACCTCAGTTTTTTTTTTAATTATAACAAAAATTTGCTTCAGCTTTTGCCGAAAGGTAAATAAAAGCTCTGCGTACATTTTTAGCGCATAATCACAAAAATGCAAAATTTTGAGTTGTGACTCTTTTGGAGACGGTGTGCGATATGTAGACCAGCATAATAGAATTTTCATCGAATCACTATTATCGCGGCTGTAAAACGACGGGAAATCGAGGACGGAAGACACCACTGATCAGCCTTAGCTGTACTAAGACGATGATATTTTCATCAATATTTGTTCCAAAAGCTAGCAGACTGTGGTTTGACGAACATCTGCTGCGACTATTTGCAAAACTTCACACATATATTTCCTGGGCTCTATTTCTAGGTTTGTCTCTTTGAATCTAACCTAACCTGTGTGAGACCAAGAGTAAAAATGCATTTGCGACTCTCCTCGTCAAAGCAACTTCAGCAAAATGAAAATCAAAGTTCAGGATCAGACCATCTCTTTGATGAGCTTCTATCTAGGGAATCGAGCTCCTAAAACACCACTAAAAAAATCTGCTGTCCCAGCAATTGTTTGCGACATGGTTGTTGATACGTATACAAATTTTATGATTACATTTTTTTATATTTTTTAATTTTTATTCTTTTAATATCAACATTATTTTTTACATAATTTAATTTTCAGGAATGAAGCCGAGCTTTCCTTTACGTGTTTTTACCAAGATTCTAATTTTTGTGTGCTACGGCAGATAGAAATGAAAGTTTTTATAGTACTGGAACCTTGGAAATTTGTCCAAATAAAGAATTTTCTTTTCTGTCTGTCTTAAATTAAATGGCCACTGAATTAATATTCGGCGAATATACTTCTAAGAAAAATCAAAGTTTTGTATTATTTTATGCTTCTTTTTGCTTTAGGCAATGGCAAACTATCGAGTGTATTGCTGCTATGAAAAACAGCTTCTAATTAAAAAAAAATCGTCGTTCAAAGTCGGCATAAAACTGTAGGTCTCCCTCCTCTTTGTGTGACATAAACAAGGCGCACGCCACAAATCGGAGGAGAATTTCGGCCCAACACTAACATATGTCTCAACGCCAATCTATTATTATTATGATTAAAAAATAATGATACTTACGCGACACTGATCACAACAGGCGCCGCTGGCACATTGCGCCTCTGATTTCAGTTTACAGGTAATGCCATCGCAACACGGATCTAAGGCACACTCCTCGAAGGTGCCACAATCACATTCTTCGTCTTCTTCGATGATCTTATTGCCACAATTGCGACGCATTTCGATCTGAAAGAGAAGATAACAGAAAAATTATTGATCGACAAGCAAGAAGTATTTCCAAAATAAAATAAAATTTTTTTTTTAATGTTTTAAATAATAAACAAAAATCAAATAACATTTCATAGAATAACAGCATCACTTGACCTTCGAAAACGAATATTTCTTCAATTTCCCTTGCCTAGTAATACTCACACAGCTCGAGATAAACTACTTATAATTCTACACTAACCGCGTAAACCACACCACGTGCGTATTTATGTACATATGTATGTGCATTACTTTCTAACAAAATTCAATTTGAATTCATCTATTTTCGAAATACTCCAATTTGTGTAAAAGCGCTTACATAATCCAATTATAGCGTTGCCTACGAGCGCGCGCGCGATTTGTCTTCTTGTCTCACTCGAGTGCCAGAAAGCAACTCACAAATGTCAAAAATAGTTAGAGCTTTTTATATTTGTCACTAATTCAGCAGCGCTATCGCGTGTCATGCGTGTTACCGCCACCAGTTTCACTATGAAACTGCAACCTCCAAACTGCAGTGAAAGTCACTCATACGCCAGCGTGGCTGACGAAGTGAATGTGCCAGCGGGAAAACTGCGGCAGCAGAAGAAGCAGCAGCAGCAGCACCAGCAGCGGGTGCAGCGGCGACAATAACGCGGCAAAACAATACAATATAAAATGGCAGCGAGCAACAAAAAAAAAAAAACAAGGAGAAGAAAAAAATCTAAAATGAAAATGAAATCGGAAAGAAAAACAGAAAAGAGATTTTACTAACAGGATTTGAATGCACGCCGGCCCGACTGAGGCTGTATGGATGAAGGATGAGCGCAATGTGGTTGACGTCGAGTCGAGGCCGATTGGGTGTTAAGGGGCTTGCGGTGCTTTTGCTTGCTTATGTTATTGGTATTGTATTTGTTGTTGTTTGTTGCCGCTTGGGTGTCGAGTGCTGCGTTCGGGGCACAATTAACCTCAGCATGCCATCACTCATACACTGACACACGGACAACCGTACCTGCAGCAATAGCTGAAAAGTTTCAAGTGTCTGCAGGCACAGTGAAAACTAAGCTAGGTTACGTTTGTGAATGCACACCTATACACGTATATACATACATATGTAAATATGTATGCATGCATGCGTGTGTGAGTGCGTGTTGAAACAATAAACAAAAAAAAAAGACGAGCCAACAAACTTGCCACGAACGAGGTCGCTGCGTTCACACATGGCTGCGGCAAAAAAAAAAAAACTTATGCAGGAAAATTGAGGAGGCTTACGCATTGCAAACAAATATGAGAGTACTTGCATTTGCATATTAGGATACCTCGCCACAAAAAAAAAAAAAAATAAATAAATGTATTCTAATTTCTAGGTGCGCCAGACAGTTTGGTTTATTTTACGAATCCTGCCAAAGTAAATCGGTTCGGTAGAATGGCCAAACGAACGGCGACAAAATTCATGTTAGCGTGTTGTTTATTGAGAAATTAATCTAGGTGAGATCCAAGCCAAGCTAACTTAACAGAATCTACATGTGTAACTGTGGACCAGAAATAAGGTATTTACGAGGAAGAACTGCATTTTGGTCTTTTTGGCCTGAGGCAATCTAATGTACCTATGTACGCCCATTTGAAAGCATCCCATATAGATGTACTTACATTTGAAGATATACATATATACATATGTACGCATACAGCACAACGTTCAAAAGTACTACCGTTGGGGTTGTACTTAGGGTTGCCAACCGTACTATAATAAATAGTATTGTACTATTTTTTGGGTCTGCGTATTATATACTGTTGGATATTTTTTTCTATGCAAAAATACTATATTTATTCAATGATAAATATAAACATTTTTTTTGAAAAATTACTATAAATTTATTAGAAAATGTTGGCAACCCTAGTAGTACTACACTTAGGTGTAGCAACGTGGTTACCTCAATCGCGGTTTGAAGAAGGGACTAACAGCACGAACTTTGTAAAAGATGCGGGGTAAGGCGCCAGGCAACAATAGAGATATATATGTGTTATATTTCAACTGGCAAAGGTAATGAGTCGCGAAAAGTGAGAGATCTAAGGAAATGACAGCCAGCCATTGAGGCAGTGAACAAGGATGCTGCGTCCATCTTCAACACATTCGTCACATTTTTCGCAAGACACTCAAGACAAAAGAGTCATTTATGCAAACAAACGGAGGCACATACATACATACATGCACATACAGCTTTACAGAAGTGCCCATACAATGCGCCTTAAATGCCGTTACATACCTTAGCCAGTGTAAAGCTGCTGCTGCACGGCATGCCATGACGACGTAAATATGCATTGGCGAGGACAGCGTCAGCGGCATCAACCAAAAAATGCAAGCAAAAAAAAAATAAAAAATTGTATATTCAACTGACGCCGCCGCTGCTGCTGCTGCTGTTGTTGTTATTACTGCCGCTGACCTAGTGCCAAAAAAGCAAGACAAAAGCCAAAAGTGCTGCACTTTCACGCCATAGGCATTGTGTTGTTGACGTTCAGTGCTTGTTCATGCCGACAAGTGTGCGTCTGTGTGTGTGTGTATGTTGATATGGAAATGTGCGGGTGCATGTGTTTATGTGTGCTGCCACTTCGTTTATGCAAAAATTGTCATCATTTCTTCACTGCAGCTGTTTGTTGGCTTGTTTACTTTACGCTTTTGCATTGCTGCCATTGTTGCACCCATTTTTACTGGAACAGTGGTTCGGCGCATTTTCCAGTGAAAGCCATCGCTTAGGGAAGCAAAAGGCGGCAGGGTACGGAGAAGCAGAGGCAACTCGTGCTACGTACAGCAAATGCAATTGCCAACTGTGAATGCAAACATTGCGACGCGACAATACTCATTGCCAGAGGGGTGTGACTGAGACAGCTAACAACAATTTGCTTGCCTCGAGTTGCATGTTGCAAGTACACATATACATGCATAGATATATATGTGCCTACTGCATTCGTCTTCAGGCAATACTCTTGAACGTGTTTCCTTATTTTTGTTGTTGGCATGGCATCAGCTAAAAATGGCACAAAGTGTACAAATGCTTTTGTTTTTAAAAATTTGTTGTTTTTGTTTTCTTTTAAACTAGCACTCGGTTTTCTTTAGAAAATACCACTTGCACGTGATTATTTTCTCAGTCAAAATCTTTTGTCTTCAATTTTAGCTTGGCCATTTTTCCAATGGATTTCAATTGAAGCTTACTTAGTTCCTGGAAATGTGCAGCAGTTTAAAGAGCACTAGGTATTAAATCTTGTGCAATATTTTTGATTTAAGTGCATATAGAACTAATTCCTTCATTTGGATGCGAGCATATGAAATGTTTTGAAGAAAACACCAAACAAGAAATTTCTGTTCTAAATTTAAGCACAAGTCGACATAGTGGAGTTTTATAAAAAAATTTCCTTGGAAATCCCTTAGTAGTATTTACTAAAGCAGCGACTAATGCCGAGCAGGCATGTAGCCGCAAGACATTTAATTGAAGTACTTTCCATGCTTATGTCCAGCACTACGAAGTCGCAAAGACATATAAATTTTTGGTTAAATTTATGTATACAATTCCTTCGAATAATAAAAAGATCTTGAAATTTTCAAGGTATATTTTAAAAGATTTTAATTTTTGAACTTTGAAAAAATTTTACCGCAAACATTAAATTAAAAATGAATTTAATTACCTTTGTAATAAAAATCATAATTTAACCGCTAAAACTGAATTTCTATTTTTCCGATAAAATTTAACCGTTCTTTTATTAATATTTTTTCTTTTCGATAAAAAATAATCCTTATTTTTGATTTTTATTTTTTCAATATAAATCTTTTGATTTTCCTTACTACTATCGTACTACCGGCTTACCCTCTAAACATAAATTTTAAAGTCAAATGAGTCGGGGACTGAGTCTAACCGATTTACTTTCCGAAAAGTTAAATAATACAATTTTTTACATTAAAAGAAATATTTTAAAATAAAATCTCCAGACATGATATATATCAGCTTTAAAGAAGTCGAACCCCATTTTCTTGCTATTAATACTTCGAGAGTAATTTAGTGGCAAAGAAGTTGGACAGTTATCCAGAGTTTTTTTTTTACCAAATTTCATGACTTAAGTTTAAATTTTCCTCCGAAAGTAAATTTCTTAAATAATATCCGCGAAACTTTGGCATCTTAGTATATAACGGTTTTATATCCCCATAAGGCAGTGACGTGTAAATTTGCTCTCATTCTGATATAGTAATAAATATAAAACAATGTCATAAATTTTATTTTTTTGTTTCAATACTTTGAGACTCACCTCATTTGGCTTATTGAGTAAACACAACCCATGTCCGGTGCGCAGCGCATCGATATAATCCTTTTTACTGCACTCGGAAAATTTGTATGGCTGCACATTTTCCTGGCCAACAATCGATTGGGCCATTATGCAGCCATGCCAGTCGCGGCAGAAGCACTCCTCACCTGTCGTAGGTAAAAGAAAAAAATAAATAATTATGCGATTAAAAATGAAAAATTTGCTGTCAACAAAATTGCTGAATAATGCAGCAGATATTTGTATATGTTTATTAAAGTGTTGTACACACAAATACAATATGTTTTAATATTTTATACTTCTGTTACGTAAGTACGTGCATACATTTGTATGTACATTAGGGTGATCTAAAACAAAACAAAGTCGGAAATTTAATGCTCTACCCGAGGATAGTTCTATACCGAAAACAAATGTACCACTATTTTTTATTTTAAAATTAAAAAGTAGTCAGAGGGCGCTCAAAGGTTTTCATGTTTTTTATAAGTCCCCCATATAAAAAATTGCCAGCATTTAAAATTTTTAAAATAAATATTTGGGTATTATTATTGCACATCACCTCAAGAGAAAAAAATTTTTACAATCTAAAATAATAAATTTATCGAATTCTGCACCATTTTGACGAAAAATGGGTTTCCCTCTTTTAAACTACATGGAAAACTTTGAGCGCTTTGCGCGACCTCTAAATATTCTTTGATTTCGAAATATTTCTTTCGTTATAGATTAATCCTAGCGGGCGAGTGAGCATTAAAATGCTTACTTTACTTTTTCACATGTTTTTGGACCACCCTAATATACATCCATATGCACACATTAAATAACACGTCAAAAGACTGTTGAAGAGGAAACAAAATTTCAATTTCATTTGATTTTGATGTCGCTTTTACTTACAAGTTATCATTTTTGATATAAATACTATATTGCGTATGGACGAATATACATATTTGCATAAGCAGCTATCTAGCAATATTTATTTATCTATTTATCCATCAATATATGCGTCTTTGATAGCGCATTTACATATTTCGAAGGTCTATTGTTATTACTGCCAATAACAACAGCAATGCTAATCGTTTCTATTTCTTTTTACAATATAAATTTTTTATTTATTTGCCAAGGCAAAATATTTACTTATGAATGTTTAGGTTTGATGCGCGCGTGTGCTTTTGTGTGTAGCAGCCAATAAAATGAAATGATGAATAGAAAAGTATACAGATTCTTTTTTTTTGAATAAAATTTATGAATTTCCATTAGGCAAATGCATCATCACTATGGATACACGCACCAGCCCACAGCCAATGTACGAGGCACACACACTTTCCCATACAAATACATATACACAAACATTTAAAATACATTTGCTGTAATGTTAAGTGGGCACACATCCAGATGTATGTATATCAACAACCGCAGGATCAGCGTCACCGCCATCGCCATCGGAGTGCCGCCGAATTTGGTCATCAGTGGTGGCTTAACTTGATAATGGATGTTGTGGCTTGAAAGCACGCCTCTCTTAGCCGCAGATCAAAGATTTGCTATTATAAAATACTTATTGCCTTTGTTAGTAAAAAGCTTCGCTCACAGCTTTGTCTGTTGATTATATGGCATTAAACGTTCGTCATAAATCAGCCAATTCAGTCGATTATTATACCGCTGCTCTTAAAATGTGTGAGGGAGTGTGGGTGTGGTTTTGGAAATCACATCGAAATTGTTGAATGAATTATTGTCGGTGATGACGGAGGTTTGCTTTGCTTCTATGGCAGCTGCGATTTTTTTATGGTTGAATTTCTATTTTCTTACACTCTGTGCGAATATTATAAATGTGCCCTGAGAGACACATTAGTACTACTACTACATCGTAGTCATAGCGAAAAAAAGCACAGCACACAAAAGTGATTGCTCTTACGTTGTGTGAAAGCTTTGAATATTTATAAGATGGAAATTGTGTTTAACAGCAAACAATGTGAAGGAAATGTGCGAGTGTGCAGGCAGCAATTTGTAATTTTGTGTTATTGTATTCAATGCAAAGTGTTGTTGAAAAATTCAGCATTTTATTTATGAACATAAACTTTGGCTTGAATTTAATAGATTTTTATCTCTGAGACTTTTGGTTAGAAAAGTTGGTATTATATTGAAAATTTGAATATGTTTAAGTGCATATAGAGCCGAAGTAAACAAAATCAATGGCGCTGAAAAGTACTTAAATTGAAAATGTGTACATACATACGTGTAGATAGATTTAGCAATGTAGCGGTGACTAGTTCTGCACATATCCACCACAATGGGAACATTAAAAATTTATTATTTTCAAATTGACGAGCCATTCTGTACAACTTATTACGCGACTTTTCAATAAGGCACTGTTAACTATAAGAAAATCCACCCGCGGTCTTTGATGATGTAACAAAGTTAGTGTAATGTATAAATAAAGCTTACGATTTAAAAGAAATGAGATTGCCAACAAACTTGCTTACAAGCTGCCTCACCTAACCAGTAACCTTGAGTTACATGCACCTATAAAGATAAACACTTCTCAGAAGTATAAACTATTGTTTTCACCGATATATTGCTAGAGGTCTAACTTCAGATATAGAAGGAAAAAAATTAGAGAAGTTGCCACCTGTTTGCAAATTGCGATTAAAGTAAATTGATAAGATAAAGTAAATATTGCAATATGGCTGTCAAAAGCAAGAGATTAAAGAAGAATATTTTTTTGAAGGTTGCCACCTGTTTGAAAATTTTAATTTAACTTAATTGATAAGATAAATTGAATATTGCAATGTGAGTATCAAACGGAAGAGGTTTGGTAAAGTTTACTGCCGAAAATATTTTTTAAGAGGGTTGCCAGCTGTTTGAAAATTTATTAAATAAATGAAGTATTAAAAAGCGGGCATCAAATGGCACAAAAACACATTTTCGGTGCAGTGAAGCCGCCTATTTGCTATTTGAAAATAAAATAAATTTAACTTAAAGATTTTGTCTGGGATTCTTTAATGGTTCGAGAGTTTTTAGGAACTTTTGGCAGTCTTTCGGATTTTCTCTGGATTTTCCGGTATTTGTTGTGACTTTTCTGGACTTTTCAGGATTTTTTCGAAACTTCAAGGTTTTTTCCGGTTTCTTCGATTTTTTTTCGGTTTTTTTTTTGAAATCTTTCGTGTTTTATTTTTCGGGATATTTCTGAAGTTTGTTTTGGAACTTTTCGGAACTTTTCAGGCATTTCGGTACCATTTCAAGATTTAAGTTTAGGTTAGTGTCCATCGCCTTTGTAAGAGCTTTTAAGTTAATAGTTTAGCTTTCCTTGCATTGCGTAGATACTTTTATTGCCACTGAAATCCATTTAAAACGTTTTTTTTCAGTGGTGCATGATTTAAGATCAGAACAGTGACTCATTGTTTGGTTGAATACAAATGCAGCTAAAATTTAAAGATAAACCACTATAAATACACTTCCATAAAATAAATCACAGCTAAAGCATAAAGAGTGGTATTTGTAGCAACATACATATAATATAAGCTGTTTACTTTTAAATAAGTATATAATTGTGAAAGTTTGTGCGGAAGCATATATCTAATATCGAAGATTGGTGCTCAAACAATAAATCAAATTTATTGCACAATTACTTTTTGTCAGCCATTAGAGTTATTTACCAAAGCAATGAGGAGACATTTTAACGCTAATAAATATTAAATTACAAATAGCAACACAATTGTTGGGATCAAACATATACATATGTACTTACACTCACATATACATATGTACATAAAAATACTGGTATTCAATACTTACGTCCATCATCGTGCCCCATGCCGATATTATGGCCAATCATGTGCGCCATTGTGCCAGCCAGCAGATGTGGCTCGTAAACGTTGATATCGACGCTGATGCCAACCGCACGCGGCGTACACACAGTCTCCGGCACAGAAATGCCCGCTTCGCCACCAGCGAACGTCTCGCCGCTAAGAAAAAAAAGAAGAAAGTAAAAAAAGGAGAAAAAAAGTTGTAAGTAAATTTTAGAGACTAATGAATATTACATATAAAATTAGCAAACATTTAGAAAGCACAAGGTCTAAGGGTATAAGCCAACATTTTGTGCTGTTCACGGGATGAATTTATACCTTAAAATTTTTTTGGCAACTTATTTCTAAAAGCCAATGAAAAAAGGTTCACCCCGACTAAGCTGAACAGATTTGATGAGCTTTACTTGCCAGCCGCTTAGAAATAAGTATGCAAGTATTTGCACACAAGCGGCCGCAATTACCAAACACCAATTGCCAATTGAGGATTTATTAAAAATTCATTGGCTCGCTCCGAAGGTCGCAGCTGACGATTGGTAATACAGAATGAGCGACTGGTGGGAAATGAATTCAATTAGTTCAAATGATTTTAAAACTTAAAGCATTACATGAAGGATACAACGCTTCTTAAGTAACATGCTCGCAAATGAAGCGCAGAAAAAGGAATACTCTGAATTAAGTTTAATTTTGACGCTTAAAAAAAGTATGTGAGGAGAAAGAAATATCAAATTACAACGTTTGTGGGTACAAAATGGCATGAAGCGCGTGAATTAGGATTTAGATTAAGAACCAGCAAACAGGTATTTTGGAAGGAAATGTGGTATTAGAAAGGCGTTTGTTGTCTACTAAAATGTTAAGATGAGCAATCGATCGTATTTATAGAACTAGAACTAAGCTCCAATTGTATTTCAGGTATTTCTTAAAAAGCCCATTTACTTAACTTTAATAGTTATCTTTTAATGATGAAAAGTGATCATCCAGATGGCCACCACTAAAATTGGCTCAATAGCGTAAAATATGAAAACAAAAATAAGCTGGGTAACAATTCACTGCTAGATCATCACCAGTGTTGCCTTATTTTTTGCCAGAAAAATTATTTTTCGGCACTAGCCACTTTTTTGGCCACATGTCAAAATGATTTTAAATTTTAAATGTTAAACGAAATGTTCTTGTTCCATCATCCATCTGAATTATAAATAATGTAATCCTAAAAAAGTGTGGCACTCCGTAGCGGTTTTGTAGCTCATTGAATTTTAGTAGGTTAAAGTGCAAATTTCAATAAGCTAGAAAATGGTGCTACTAGGAAATTTCTCCCATACAAACGAAGTTTTCGAGCACTTGTAATTTATATGGAAGAAAATGCACTGAACCGTCAGCCAAAAAAGTTCATTTCGCTCAAAGAAGTTATTAGGAATCTGCAATCGTTCTAAGCTAGGATGAGACTCCAATCTTCATGGATAAATCCCAAATGGACTTTGGAACGGAATTTCGCGTCTTCTCACAGTAACTGTTATAAAAGGAAGCTCACTAACTTTCTAAATACTGAAGGATTTTTCAGACTTATAAATTCCCCAAAAAGTTTTACCACTATTTTAGCAGTTTTGTACATACAGTGGTGCTCCAGTATAACGAATTATATAATGTCAGGACCGTTCGTTAAATTGAAAATTCGTTATATCGGAAACAAAAATTATGTACATACATACAAACA
This sequence comes from Rhagoletis zephyria, assembly GCF_001687245.7. Taxonomy (NCBI): domain Eukaryota; kingdom Metazoa; phylum Arthropoda; class Insecta; order Diptera; family Tephritidae; genus Rhagoletis; species Rhagoletis zephyria. The sequence goes on along the minus strand of NW_016159900.1, from coordinate 12,124 downwards.
TACGTATCTACATATATACGCTTAGTAAAAGGATTTAATCATTCATTTATCAAAAATTCCATACATAGGTTATAATATAAAGAAAAGAACATGGTCAGAGAAATGAAGCTAGAGCTTCACACCAAAATTTTTTTAGATTTGAGGTGGTTTTATTTCGCGGAAAATAAGTCTGATATGCTCGATTGTTTTTGAGGACGGGACATTTTGAGATCGAGTGCTTTTTGATGCTTCACATTATTTTCTCCTGATCATTGGGTGCACTTCTCGAAGCAGTCGTAAAACAAAGAGCGAAGCATCCGTAACATCGAGATCTTTCAATTTCCAACATTCGTTATATAGAGTCAACAATGCATTGAAAAAGTGTTCGTTATACCGAACATTCGTTATATCGGCATTCGTTATACTGGAGCACCACTATATTTCCGTTTTTAGAATATGCCTCGTATTCCTTAAGCTATTTTGGTAAAGAAATTTTAGATATATATTTTTTTTAATTTATTAAAATCAGAAATTTAATTTTTTCGAAAATTTAAATTAAAAACAAAATAGTTTTTTTAGGTGGGAAAAAATAATTTTTACAAAACAACATAATTTATGAAAAGCAGCTTTACTGGGGGAAAAATATTTTAACCCATAAAAAAATACAAACATTAGAAACAAAGATTTTATTTGGAAGAAATATTTTTGCATTTAAAAACTATTAGCTTGGGAAAAATTATTTTTGGGAGTACAAAATTTAAAAATAAATTATTTTTTAGTACAAAAATTTTAGGGTAATAACTAGTTCTGGGGAAGAATGTATTTTTTAAGATTTTGTTGAAAGAAAATAATGAGGTTGGAAATAATTTAAAAAAAAAACTAATTTTTTGGCAAAAAATTTATGAACATTTTTAGGAGCAAATTATTTTCTAATTTGATTTTTATTTTTTTTTGATTATAATTCAAATCATGAGTGGGTTAAGCCGGAATGCAATAAATATTGGCTGGTTGGCTAAGCGTAAATTTTTTAAAAATTCCAGCTGTGACTTCAGTCTTACGAAACGTTCGAGCACTTCTTGACCTTGGTTATGGCAAGGAAGTTTGTTCGGAATCAAGCTGCTGAGAACTAGGAATTCGTCTGTTCAGTTGTTTTTAACATCGTGTAGATAATTATTGATTCATCCTTAAAAAGCTTGTAACTATGCTTAGTTTTGGCTACTTGGTTTTCAATAGCTTTGGATATTATGTGTATTTTCCTAGCGAGAAATATCAAAACTTTCCCCTTAGCTTAAAGGGATGCGATTTCGCAGCAAAAGTAGTGTATTAGGGATTAAAAAAAAGCTTAGCCGAATGCTTATTCACCATAATTTCATATTTTATCTTCCTCCCCTTTCTAAAAATTTAATATTCCGTACGAGTTCAAGTATCAGCAGGTGTCTCTACTAAGAGCACAACAAACCACACTTTCACTAACATAAATACCCAAAAATAAACACTAATGCGAGTAAATATTTCGACAAAAGTGTTTTGATTTAAATTATTTATATTTTAAGTTTATGCAGCTCTAGCTGGCTGCAGGAACACTTGACTGCAAATCGTACAAAGCTATTCGTGCATGAATTTGCAATTAGAAGAGCGGAGGAAAACTAGCAACAAACAGCAAGAGAAATAGGAAAACGACCCTCTCTCGTTTGTGAAGCCCTCCGGAATATGAACTGGGCACGTGACCAACATACGAACGGGTAAACAGCTAACATGTTTATATACAAATATATGTATAAACAAATACACACAACTTTTTCGGTAGGATTTTCTAACGTCCAGCATACATTTTGTCGCATTTAACCTAAGCGCTTTAAGCTACATCAGCGGAATGAGTTGGTTAACAAACACGCGGGAATGCAAGTATGCAAGGGGAGGAATTAGCAAAGAGTACACACCCACCCACCCACATACGCAAACATGTATGCATGTACATATGTATGTACATATGTATGTATGCACACACTTTTAACAGCATCAAACTCTTCCGCTAGCGTATACGCCGCCACATTTCCGTCTTTACTTTTGCGCGAATTTCCGCTTCCTTTAGCAAACTAATGCCAGCAAAAGCTTATATACGAATATAGAAATATGCAAACGAATACATGCATATATGGGGGCGTTCCATATCGAAATGGACGGGGTTTACACTTCATTTGTTTGATTTGTTTCAAATTTTTAGGGTTGGTGAATAAGCATAATAGATAAATATGAAATTTGAGCTTGATTAATACGTTTTTAAAAATTTTACAGCACAAAAACAAAAAATAAAAAGTATTTTTAAATTTTTTTTCTTGAAAAATTTTTCACATAAAAATTTTTTGAAACAAAAAATTTGTTTATGAAAATATGCCATCTCAAAAGCAATGAAAAAAATTACCATCTTAGCTCTGGGTATTTCGCATTATTTAAGTATTGCATTATGGCGTGCACTCTACAATAATTTGAGTTGAGATTTTTTTTTCACCGAAGTAGAGTAAAATGAGTACATTACGAATTTACAAATTTTTAATAGCGCATTAAATTTGAGTGTAATAAAGTGCAAGTTTTGAGCTACTGCAAAATTGCGTTGATTTTTAATATTTTTTATGCTGACGGCTTTTTGCACTTTTTTCTTATGGAAGAAAATGCGTAAAACCGTTTTCAAAGAAAATTAAAGCCAGTTTTGCAATCGCATACACAAAAAAATACTAAAAAAATTAAAAGAGTTTTTAAATTCGTAATGTACTCATTTTACTCAACTTCGATGTAAAAATAAAATTCATAACTCAAATTATGGTAGAGTGCGCCCTATAATACTGTACTTTTTATCAAAAAATATATTTGGAAAAGTATTAAATCGATTTGTTTTTGTGCTATAAAGTTTTTAAAAATGTGTTAATGTTTACACATGAAATGTGAACCCCGTCCATTTTGGTATGGAATGCCCCATATATACATATGTATACACATAAATACATATGTACATAGATGTACGTAAGTGCGTATTAGCTATTTAGAAATTAGGTAACGAGTGAGGGTTAAGGATTAGAATGAGTGTACGTGGGCGTCGCAAACGTGAAAAATATACATACATACAGTTATGTTTCTATTTACATACATATGTATGTACGTACGCTAGCGGGCAGTTAAGGAGTTGATTTTATAGTAAGCCGTTACCTAGTTGGCGATGATGCTTTGCTTTTACTACTGAACCATTTAACAGCTTAAGCGCTTGGCCGTCAAGTGCGCGTTATATATTCATATTATACCAAAATACAATTGTACATATTTATGTGCAATAGTGTTTATTGGTTTATGTAATTGGCTCAAACTGTTGGCGCAAACTGGCAAAGGAACAGCGTATGTAACGGTTAGCACAGAAAAATAATAATAATATTTAAAAAAGGAATGAAAGAATAAAACAAACTGGTTGGTTGGTGGTAGTTCCACTTATGATTGCTGTTACTTTTATGCTTAGCCTTCATGGCGATTTTCTTCGTTTAATTAAGTTGTCTAAAAGTAAAGTAAAGTAAGTCTAAAAGGCTGTTATTTTTTTTTTTTACTTTGACTTTCGTGCTATTTTTAGATTTGTGTTGCGTTGAAACATAAATAGCTGGAAGGTTTTACAAGGATACATGGCATATATGTAAGTACCTATACAGTACCTGTTCATTTTATTTATTGAGTTGCCGTTATACTGAAATATTCTCCATGAAATTTTGGAATTTTTTATTAACCTGAACGTAAACGTTCATAAATCTTAACGTAAGTTTAAACGTAAACTAAAGCGCAAGACTAAACGCAAACGTAAACTTGAACCTAAACGTAAACGTAGACTTTAACTTAAACATAAACGTAAACGTTAGTAAAATCGTAATATTAAACGAAAACGTAAACGTAAACGTAGACGTAAAATTAAACTTAGTCTTTAATGTAAACCGAATCAAAATAACGTTCCGGTTTCGGTTTTGCAAAGTGTTTCGGTTTGGTATCGTTATTCAAATCTAATTTCGGTTTCGATTTTGAAATGCGAATATGAAAAGAAATTTGACAAAAAAAAGATTATTTGTCAAATAGATATGCACCTTTCAATGTTTGTTAAATATTTTTTGCGACATTAGATAAAGAAATAACGTCTGGATTTATCACACTCACACTTCGCAAATTGCCTGTCAGCTTGAAAGCAATTTTTCTTTCAAGACGAGAGGAAATTTTTCGTTCAATTTCAACAGCTGATCGATCATAGCTTTGGGCAGCGAGCTTTTGTTTGCAGAAAATTGCGTGTTTAATAAAATACGAAGAAAAAAATAAAGCAAAGTGAGCAACTGGCAAACCATCGCTTTTTTGCTTTACTTGGCCCTTACACGATCAAGAACTGGCATTCAAGTAGCAATACACTCACACTTTTACAAATTTACCATCGACTTGATATGAATTTTTGCTGTCAATTCGTGTGCCAACTTGATAGTCAAGTCAAACAGCTGATCACGTTTAATCTATTCCAGTACTCCAGAATTTAGTTAGATTTTGTGTCAGGTAAAAGTGCGTACGGGAAGGAGGCGCAAATTTTAAGTTGTTTCCCTGTCGACGGCATCTTGAAACGAAAATTTACTATCAAGTTGCGTGCAGTCTATGTTACAGCTGTCAATTCAATTGAATTTCGACAAGCAGTTTGTGAAATAAATTGAAAGCAAATGCTTAATCGTGTAACGGCACAGTTATGCTAAGGAAGTAAAGCCAGTTTGTTGATTTTTATAGTTTTCTCGAACCCAATTGGAACCTGTTCCTGAGCTTGAACCAATTTCGGTTTCGTTCTTTTACAGTTTCAAATGGTTACGGTTTCGGTTTCATTCCTTGCATACTACTATATTCCCTTTGAGCCACACCATTCTTACACACTATGTACATATGCATATATGCATCTCCCCAACGCTCATTTCACGGCTAAAATACGCAAGCAATCAACGCACAAAAGCCTTTACTCCACCACAGTCAAAAACAAAAAACAAAAAGAGAAAGTACGCAACAGTAGCTAGAAAGAAATAAAACTCAAACGAAACGTTAAAGCAGCTATTCAGTTCGTTATGGCAAACACAGAATTATGAAAATGAAAATCAGCTGTGGAAAAATCCAAGCGTAAATAATATTAAACGACAGCAGCAAAATATTAGAGCGCGAAATTGTGAAGCGAAAATGCGAAATTGCCTCAAAGTGAACGAATGAGCGCACAACTCTTACACACATACATACAAACGATGCGTAGCACAGCAGTCAAAGGAGCTAGATGGCAACACAAAGTGTGCGGAGGGATGCCGGGTAAACGCGTAAGGCGTATAATCAACTTCCGTAAGCAACCAGTTAAGACATACTACCTTTGCCGTACGATTTCTTTGATCTAAAGAGTGGGGCTGCATGGGAGATGACAAACGAAAAATGAAAGAAAGAGTATGAATACGAATGCGGGGGTTTAACAAAACGTGAGCTACATTGCCTCTTTTTCGTATGGTAGTTGCCAACTGAATTTTAGCTACTACTCTCCCCCCACCCCCACAAGTAGCATAAAAGCTAATGATATGTAAATTTTGTTGATGTTAGCATAAATTTTGAATAATCACATTTATTGTGATGGTGAAGCAAGTGAAAGCCACTGCTAGACACAGAGCAGAAATGAGTAAGCAGCACGCATTTTTGTGCATGTGAATATGTGTTCATAAAAATAACGCTACCTTTTTAAATCATCTCTGGTTAGCGGATAGATTTCGGGAACGCACTTCAATTCTGAATTTGTTTTTTCTGCACATACTTACTTACTCACTACTAGAGCATAACACGTTTGCTAGTAAAATACTTTAGACTAAGCATTTTTTCGTTTTAATACAGCTGCGTCGTCGGTACGTTTCAGCCATTAAATTCTCGAAAGTGTTGATGTGCGAAAAGTTGCTACGTTTATGCTTTTACGACTTTTAGCTCTTAACAGCTTTAGCTGGTATGCAAACGTAAGCTTTTTTTTTTTGAAATTATGATGAACGCATTAGTTATTATTGTCAAATTATTCACGAGCGGCAGAGATGCTTTAAGAGTTTATGTTTTTCGTGAAGTAGTTATTTTAACTAAAGATATTTGATAGATGTAACTTGTATGCATATCATTTTGGTGAACTTTAAGAAACTTAATAAGCTTCGAGGACAACCTATACGCCTCCTCCCGAGCTTTTGTAGCGACATCAGGTATTCTCATTTATTTGATCCACCAATGATATCAGTTCCTGTTTCCAAAGTTAAGTTTCTTCTCCATGTTGATGACCTCAACATATACTCTGCTTTAGGTGGATCTTGACCAACTATATTCCTGTTGAATCCGGAATCACCTATTCCTGAATGTTAAAAAGTCTTCTCAATCCATCAATCAATGTCACCAAAGCTATGGGGTTATAGTAAATCAAATAGCATATTCAACTAGGCAGTCGTAGTATTGAAAAGGCATTTTCAGACTTCTTAAGCAAAGTTTTGCATTTTTTCATTCCCATTTTTCTATTTCCTTTAAATTCTTAAGTCGTTTTTCATCATTTAATAAAATGTAAAGAGTTGTATGCCTGCTGGTTTGCAATGTGCTGAACTGGACATCGCTGGAAATAGTATGCAGTGTATGGCGTTTATAATAGCTGTCATTGCACTGCGCTCAAATTGGATCTGGGATTCACGGTTGGGCTGAAAGAAACGTCGACTCTTTGTTTCCAGGTTTACTGCCTTCATTGAAAAAATCGCCACAATCCACATCAAAGCTTTATTTAATGTTGAAGCACACCGCAGCCGTTTTTGAAAAATTTAAACACTTCGTTGTAAACTAATTTGGCGCCGACCTCCAGATTCGTAGTCTGCTAAACTCGGGAAACTGGGTGAGTATTTGTTTTACTCTTTTTTCTTTCCTTTCGGATCGCCTATTTATCGTTGGTTAGACGCAGTTAAGAAGAGGGCGATGGCAACATAAAATGCCCTGTTAGAATAGAAATCAGTGCCTAGCATTCTACGTCTTGAGAGATAGGAGAAAATTAGTAATCTCTACAATTTAGTGTGTTTTGATCCACCCCTTCTGCGCCTTCCTGTCTATGGTCAGGTCGAGGTCCTGTTTAGTCGCTTGTAGGGAATTCGGAACTTCTTCCATCAGCGCAGTTACCAACAAAGCGGTTCTTTTGGAAAGCCTATCGACATTTTCGTTGTCCATGCCACCCGTGTGCCCTGGAACACTGAATAGATGTACTATACATATGTCTTTGCTAGTACGTAGCACGTCTAAAGCTGCCTTGAACGCTGTCACACTTCTTAAGGAAGGCGCCTTTTTGCAGCCTGGCTGTCGATATTAGTAGCTCTCCGCTAGTCGTCTCTTTGGCTAATACTTCCGCACGCAAAATGGTGCAATCGACCGGCAGCTAATATGATTTATTAAGATCAAGTTCCGCTTAGTATACTATTATGCCTAAGCCTGTGTACATCGACGACCCGTCTCATGCCGACAGTTCTGCCATATTTTACGTAAGAAATATGACCCTGTTCACTTGGGTGGTGGGCACCTTAGAATACGTAATGATGAGCTGAATATGCTTTTTAATGGCATGGACATAGTCCAAGGCATTTTAATATAATTACTAAAACTGGTTTTGACATATCGTTTGTATGGATGACGACATCACTGGTAAAAATATCAATCGACTCGGCATCCAATGATAACCAACGAAACGACACACAAACGCTGCGAAAGCACTAATTGCAGAAGACCTGTTTAGAATAAGACTATTCACAAAAGCTGTTCACCCGTGATCTGTATGAATGGAAGTTTATATATTTTTTATTCCAAAAGCAGTTTCCAAATTCACAAAATTTCGAAATAAAAAATTACCACAATGCTACCATTTGCTCTAACACATACTGACATACATATTTATGCATATTCGTTCACCTGCTTCATTTCGATATGTTCAAACGAGTCAACGATAAATTTCACATTTATCCAAGTTCTCTTTTTCACATAAATTATTGATGGGCGACAATTGGGCGTTGATAATAGTTGACAATATATACTTAAGTATAGGTATACATACATTAAGGTGGTCGGAAATAAGTAAAGTTGGAATTTTAATCCTCTGACCCCCTAGGATTGTTCTGTTTTTTACTTTGATTTTCAAGAATTATATACTATTTGCACGAATTGTTTTTTTTTTGCCCATATAAAATACGTACATGGAAAATTTGAGCGCTTTGAGCGACCTCTAAATATTTCTTGATCTCGAAATGAAAAAAGCAGAGGTATTTTTTCGATATAGGATAATCCTAGGGGATGAGATATTTAAAATTCGCACTTAACTTTTTCACATGCATTTTTGGACCACCTCACCAAAAATTATGTGAAATTTATTGAAGAACATTTGCTTGTTTTAACCTCTGTCATTTGCTTATTTATATGTGAATATGTGAATATATATACATGCATACATATATCAGCGAGAATTAATAAATAAATAAATAATTTATTGGTCGTGCAGTCAATTTTACACATTTGGAAACATTTTTATTTGTTTTTCTTTTTCTTTGTAATCTAATAAAAATATGCTCAACCATCACAGGGCAGCTAGAGATACACATATGTAATTTTGGGAAGCATTTTTAAGGCGTACACGGGAGTTTTTATTTCCGGAACATTTGCAGTTTTACTCTGGCTTTGACATTTATGAAAATACAGGGTGGCAAAAAAATTTGGTAGAAATTTTTCTAACAGCCTGGCACAGTTCGTAGATGTCATTGAATTTAAAGATTTTCCAAAAAAACCTCGGTTTCCCTCACAAACAAATTTTAAGTTTTTGCCAATTTTTAAGAATTTTTTACCATTGGCTTGGAGATAAATGAAGAACATTGCAAACCCTTTCAAAGTTTTCAGAGCACTCTTCGCCTTATACAACAAAATTTTGGGATGCTTTATGAGAAAAAGTTTTCTGAATTAAAATTTCATCAAAAGCTTTGAAGTTTAAAGATTTGAAGGTTGACATCTTCCAGATTCTAGGTGAAGGCGTTATTCGTTCACACAGGTGTTAACGTCTAAGACTACATTTTTTTGGTTCCTTTAAGAGTTTATAGCTGAAATTATTTTAGCAATAAAGTAAAAAATAAAAATAAATATTTAAACGTAATTCCCATTTAAATAGCCGGTTAAATAATTTTAAAGTTTCTTTTAAGAGTTTACCAACATTTACAGCACACCGTTTGTTAAATTCCAAGCAGTTAAGGCTCTTATTGCCACCCCACTTACTTACATACATATTTTCCTATAGAAAGCAAGCCTTTGAAAATGTGACATGTGTGCTAATGTACCAGCATAAATAAATAATATTGTAGCTTTACCCTCGAGCAGTTGAATTATCAAAAAGTGGCTTTGAAAATGAATGGCACGAGGAACATTGAATGGCAAATGAGAAGGGTGTTAACCCTTTTTTCGACTAACTTAACTACTTGTTTCAAAAAAAAAAAAAATAACAAAATTCCTTACATACTCCTATAGTATGCAAAAAAGCACTAGACAAAAATTTGAATGGCATCCATGTTACGTGTTTGACTACCAAAAAAGAAAAACACAAAAAGAAGAACTAAAAATAACAATTTTCTCTTGTCCTTCTCTTCACCTCCTAACCGTAGTAACCAACCAAATGACCGCGTTGTGCTTCTATTTCAATGTCAAGAATTGTGGCTGGAAGGTAACAAGAAATTTGCTCGTTTTCCTAACGCAACCAACAAAAAGACACACTGCCAATGCGAACAAACAACTCATTCTTCATGCGCCGCGTACACCTGCCCCACTCGTAACTTGAAAGCCACCACTTAAGCTAAGCGCGTGAGACCATTACAAAACGCAAACAAAAGCGAAAAAGCGCCAGAAAAGAAGGTGAATGTGAAAATTAGAATGCGGGCTAGCAGAATCAATGTTGATTTGCACTCCTGCTTGTCAACCGCTAACATCAATTTTAGCGGCATTACCTCTGACCGACCATTATGTGAGTGAATTCGTAGAATGAGGACGGGGAATAGAGGAATGTAAAGTAGCAAACACGAAAATGAAATAAAATGCATGTACCTACCTTGATAGATTATGAGGATACGATGAAAATGTATCACTTTGTGACAGGTGGGGTGACAGGTGTGTGGTGAAATTTGTAGGTTTTAACAAAGACACGCATGATTGGTTTTATTAAAGCGGAAGGCTTTGGCGAATTTGATTGATTTTAACACATAAATTTGTGTGTGTTTCCATATGAGTTCAATTCTACTTTGTGAAGAAGAAACAGTTATGACACGTAGCCAAAGGCATAGTAATTGCGTTCCAGCAGCAGTGAGATTTGCAAGTTTTGCAGGATTTAGTCCAGTAGTAGATGTAATCGTATTAAAGAGTTCGCGATTTTGCTGAAATTTTGCAGATTTTTCCTAATTTTCGTACACTGATTTTTCCTAATTTTCGTACACTGATTTATACGCCACATTTTAATACAAAATTAACAAAAAAAGTTTAGCATTGCGAATATTAACAAAAAAAAAGGCGTACGCTCAATTTTGTGACTAACTATACATACCTTTATGTAAAATGTACATGTCCAATTAAATACATAAAGTGGTCAATAGCCGAATAGCCGAACCAATTTTTGCCAGGTTTTAACGTATTATTTTTGTTGCTATTTAATTTTCGTTATTTTTTTCTGTAACAAAACCCATGTAAATCCAAGATTCCAAAATTGTGTAATATTAAAACTTTCGTACAAATTGCAAACTTTTTTAAAAATTCAAAAAAATCAACCGTAATTTTAGATTTAATTTTAATGTAGAATTAAATGTTCTACAAAACTGCATACTCAGAATTTAATTAAAAAACTCGAAATTTTAATGAAAATTTTTTGATTTTTTTTTTACTTGCATCAATTTTTTTTGTAGTCAAAAGATTGATACAATTCAGCGCTGTTCTACTGAAATATTTCAACAAATTAATTTTCATGATTGGGATAAAGAAAAAAATTTTGGGTGTTCACACAATTGGGATACGATTTGCACCAAATTTCGGCAAATACCCAAACGTGGCTTTAAACTTGTATTTATACGGATGTTTTTAAATAATGAACTATGAAAAACTAAAAGACTAAAAATAATCACTTAACAAGTAAAAATTCGGCTCATAAACGCCCTATTTCAGCTGCAGATTCAAATGCACCATATCTCAAAATATTTTCAATATGTTTTATTTTGAGATGGAACCAAATTCCGAGATAGGGCATTCTTCAACCGATTTCTGAAATAGTGAGTTCTCGAAACGGCTACCGAGATACATAGGTAGATCTTACACTCAACCGTCGACTTGCTCTAAACACGTAAAAGTTGTTTTTTTTTAATATGCCAGTTGTGTTTGCATATCGAAAAGTCCGGCATGTCTGTTTCCTGCACGCATACAAAAAAAAAACACATTTATGTATTTCGCATACAACAACTATTCGCTGCCTTATCAATTATCAATCTCTGCGCCTCAATTCAAAAGCGCGTTCAACAAAAAATATGTTGGAGCATGCGGCACGTAGCAAATAAGACAAATGAATATAGTGAATTACAATTCCAATTGTGTGATGAGTTTGCGAAATCCATTTCGATCAGCCTAACAACAAAGCACACCTTCACAAGCGTATGACATAATTAAATGTTAATTTAATTCATTTGACAACAAACCCAGAGTAATTTATTAAAGAGCCCCAAAGTAGTAGTTGACAATTGAGGGGAGGGATGAGCAGAAAAATTGGTGGAAACGATACAGAGTGTTAGCTTAAATATTATTGCGTGGATTTAAACAGCGAATGGAGCTTTAATTTGAACGGCCAGTTCATTGTGCCAACGGCTGGTTGCATTTATTGTATACCACAGATGTATACTTAGTCGAAAATTTCTATATGCAAGTTTAATTTTGTTTCTAATAACTATGCTACCAAATTGTGGGCAACGGCTGTTAAATATTAAAATTTATTATCCTTTCAAAATATGCTAAGCAAATAAAATCAGTAATGCGCATTAAAACTTTATGCCCACCGGGCAGCGTGTGAATGAATGAA